>NC_086449.1:602029943-602084943 GCF_028390025.1 Pseudophryne corroboree | reverse complement strand
TTATGAATTTTAATTATAAGTGAGAACTTTAGATATACCAAAGGGAATCACCAGCTCCCTGGGGAAACCTTACCATTTATATATATATATATATATATATATATATATATATATATATATATATATATATATACACACACACACACACACACACACACACACACACACACACACACACACACACACACACACACAGACACACTATTTTTACGGACCCAGCATATACTGGGTCACCTCAGTCCCCACACCCGTGATAGGCTCCGCCCAGTTCTGGAAACCCCCCCATGTAAATCCTGCGTTTGCCACTGATCGCAGAGGCCGTCAGGGTCTCAGAAGCGCCCACTTGCCAAATTGTTGACACAGATATCGACACGGATTCTGACTCCAGTGTCGATGGCGATGATGCAAAGTTGCAGCCTAAAATGGCTAAAGCCATCCGTTACATGATTATAGCAATGAAAGATGTGTTGCACATCACAGAGGAAACCCCAGTCCCTGACAAGATGGTTTATATGTATGGGGAGAAAAGGCAAGAGGTGACCTTTCCCCCTTCACATGAGTTAAATGAGTTATGTGAAAAAGCTTGGGAATCTCCAGATAGAAAACTGCAGATTTCCAAACGGATGCTTATGGTGTATCCTTTCCCGCCAACCGACAGGTTGCGCTGGGAATCCTCCCCTAGGGTAGACAAAGCTTTAACACGCTTATCCAAGAGGGTAGCCCTGCCGTCACAGGATACGGCCACCCTTAAAGATGCTGCGGATAGAAAGCAGGAGGATATCCTGAAGTCTATTTATTCACATTCAGGTACCTTACTACGGCCAGCGATTGCGTCGGCCTGGATGTGTAGTGCTGCAGCAGCATGGACAGATACCTTATCTGAGGAACTTGATACCTTGGGCAAGGATACTATATTACTAACCCTGGGGCATATAAAAGACGCTGTCCTATATATGAGAGATGCTCAAAGAGACTTTAGCCTACTGGGGCCTAGAATAAATGCAATGTCGACTTCTGCCAGAAGGGTCCTGTGGACTCGGCAATGGACAGGCGATGCCGACTCAAAAAGGCACATGGAGGTTTTACCTTACAAGGGTGAGGAATTGTTTGGGGACGGTCTCTCGGACCTGGTCTCCACAGCTACGGCTGGAAAGTCAAATTTTTTGCCATATGTTCTCTCACAACCTAAGAAAGCACCGTATTACCAAATGCAGTCCTTTCGATCACAAAAAGGCAAGAAAGTCCGAGGAGCGTCCTTTCTTGCCAGAGGCAGGGGTAGAGGAAAGAAGCTGCACAACACAGCTAGTTCCCAGGAACGGAAGTCCTCCCCGGCTTCTACTAAATCCACCGTGTGACGCTGTGGCACCACAGGTGGAGCCAGGCCCGGTGGGGGCACGTCTCCAAAATTTCAGCCACAAGTGGGTTCACTCACAGGTGGATCCCTGTGCTATAGAGATTGTGTCTCAGGGATACAAGCTGGAATTCGAAGAGATGCCCCCTCACCGTTACCTCAAATCGGCCCTGCCAGCCTCCCTCTTAGAGAGGGAAATAGTGTTAGCTGCAATTCACAAATTGTATCTTCAGCAGGTGGTGGTAAAGGTTCCCCTCCTTCAACAGGGAAGGGGGTTACTATTCGACAATGTTTGTGGTACCGAAACCGGACGGTTCGGTCAGACCCATATTGAATTTAAAATCCCTGAACATATACCTGAAAAGGTTCAAGTTCAAGATGGAATCGCTCAGGGCGGTCATCGCAAGCCTGGAGGAGGGGGATTTTATGGTGTCTCTGGACATAAAGGATGCTTACCTTCATGTCCCCATTTATCCACCTCATCAGGAGTACCTCAGATTTGTGGTACAGGATTGTCATTACCAATTCCAGACGTTGCCGTTAGGTCTCTCCACGGCACCGAGAATATTTACCAAGGTAATGGCGGAAATGATGGTGCTCCTGCGAAAGCAAGGAGTCACAATTATCCCATACTTGGACGATCTCCTCATAAAGGCGAGGTCCAGAGAGCAGTTGCTGATCAACGTAGCACGCTCTCAGGAAGTGTTACAACAGCACGGCTGGATTCTGAATATTCCAAAGTCGCAGCTGATTCCTACGACGCGTCTGCCCTTCCTGGGCATGATTCTGGACACAGACCAGAAGAAGGTTTTTCTCCCGACTGAGAAGGCTCAGGAACTCATGACACTGGTCAGAGACCTCCTAAAACCAAAAAAGGTGTCGGTGCATCACTGCACACGAGTCCTGGGAAAGATGGTGGCGTCATACGAGGCCATTCCCTTCGACAGGTTCCATGCGAGGACCTTTCAATGGGATCTGTTGGACAAGTGGTCCGGATCGCATCTACAGATCACCCTATCCCCCAGGGCCAGGGTGTCTCTTCTGTGGTGGCTGCAGAGTGCTCACCTTCTCGAGGGCCGCAGATTCGGCATTCAGGACTGGGTCCTGGTGACCACGGATGCAAGCCTCCGAGGGTGGGGGGCAGTCACACAGGGAAGAAATTTCCAGGGTCTGTGGTCAAGTCAGGAGACTTGCCTTCACATCAATATCCTGGAACTAAGAGCCATATACAATGCCCTAAGTCAAGCGGAGACCCTGCTTCGCAACCAATCGGTGCTGATTCAGTCAGACAACATCACCGCAGTGGCTCATGTAAACCGCCAAGGCGGCACAAGGATCAGGGTGGCGATGGCGGAAGCCACCAGAATTCTTCGATGGGCGGAGAATCACGTACGAGCACTGTCAGCAGTGTTCATTCCGGGAGTGGACAAATGGGAAGCAGACTTCCTCAGCAGGCACGACCTCCACCCGGGAGAGTGGGGACTTCATCAAGAAGTCTTCGCGCAGATTGCAGGTCGGTGGGAACTGCCACAGGTAGACATGATGGCATCCCGCCTCAACAAAAAGCTACAGAGGTATTGCGCCAGGTCAAGAGACCCTCAGGCGATAGCTGTAGACGCACTAGTGACACCGTGGATATTCCAGTCGGTTTATGTGTTTCCTCCTCTTCCTCTCATAACCAAGGTGCTGAGAATCATAAGAAAAAGAGGAGTGAGAACAATACTCATTGTTCCGGATTGGCCAAGAAGGACTTGGTATCCAGAGCTGCAAGAAATGCTCACAGAGGACCCATGGCCTCTGCCTCTCAGACAGGATCTGTTGCAACAGGGGCCCTGTCTGTTCCAAGACTTACCGTGGCTGCGTTTGACGGCATGGCGGTTGAACGCCGGATCCTAGCAGAAAAAGGCATTCCGGATGAGGTTATTCCTACGCTCATAAAGGCTAGGAAGGACGTGATGGCTTAACATTATCACCGTATATGGCGAAAATATGTTGCTTGGTGTGAGGCCATGAATGCCCCTACAGAGGAAGTGACTGAGTGACTTTGGGCCTAAAATTGGGTTCACTAAGGTCCAGATTTCGGCCCTATCCATTTTCTTTCAAAAAGAACTGGCTTCTCTTCCTGAAGTTCAGACGTTTGTAAAGGGAGTGCTGCATATTCAGCCCCCGTTTGTGCCTCCAGTGGCACCTTGGGATCTTAACGTGGTGTTGTTTCCTGAAATCACACTGGTTTGAGCCACTTAAAACCGTGGAGTTAAAATTTCTCACGTGGAAGGTGGTCATGCTGTTAGCCTTGGCTTCAGCTAGGCGTGTGTCAGAATTAGCGGCTTTGTCACATAAAAGCCCCTATCTGGTTTTCCATGTGGACAGGGCAGAATTGCGGACCCGTCCACAATTTCTGCCAAAAGTGGTGTCATCTTTTCATATGAACCAACCTATTGTGGTGCCTGTGGCTACTCGTGACTTGGAGGATTCCGAGTTGCTAGATGTGGTCAGGGCTTTGAAGGTTTATGTGGCCAGAACGGCGAGAGTCAGAAAAACTAAGTAACTGTTTATCCTGTATGCACCCAACAAGCTGGGTGCTCCTGCTTCAAAGCAAACTATTGCTCGCTGGATCTGTAACACGATTCAGCAGGCTCATTCTGCGGCTGGATTGCCGCTACCAAAATCAGTAAAAGCCCATTCCACAAGGAAGGTGGGCTCTTCTTGGGCGGCTGCCCGAGGGGTCTCGGCATTACAGCTTTGCCGAGCAGCAACTTGGTCGGGTTCAAACACTTTTGCAAAGTTCTACAAGTTTGATACCCTGGCTGAGGAGGACCTTGTGTTTGCTCATTCGGTGCTGCAGAGTCATCCGCGCACTCCCGCCCGTTTGGGAGCTTTGGTATAATCCCCATGGTCCTTACGGAGTCCCCAGCATCCACTAGGACGTTAGAGAAAATAAGATTTTACTTACCGGTAAATCTATTTCTCGTAGTCCGTAGTGGATGCTGGGCGCCCGTCCCAAGTGCGGACTTCTTCTGCAATACCTGTATATAGTTATTGCTTACATAAGGGTTATGTTATGGTTGCATCAGGGTTTATCTGATGCTCTGTTGTTGTTCATACTGTTAACTGGGTAAGTTTATCACGAGTTATACGGTGTGATTGGTGTGGCTGGTATGAGTCTTACCCTGGATTCCAAAATCCTTTCCTTGTACTGTCAGCTCTTCCGCACACTTTCTTTAACTGAGGTCTGGAGGAGGGACATAGAGGGAGGAGCCAGTGCACACCAGTATCCTAATTCTTTCTTAAAGTGCCCTGTCTCCTTCGGAGCCTGTCTATTCCCCATGGTCCTTACGGAGTCCCCAGCATCCACTACGGACTACGAAAAATAGATTTACCGGTAAGTAAAATCTTATTTTTTTGGCGTGCGCACACAGTACCCGTAAGACATTTTTTCTACTTGCACCACTGGATACGAGTATCCACTGTTGGACTTATCAGATGCTATGCAAGATAAGAGCAGTGAGGGGGAGAATAACGAGCAAACGGATGAGAGGTTGGGTTAAATGTTGGGTAAAATAAGTAATTATTCTAGTATTATAAAGGTAAAGGCATCAGGACTCTGGATATGTGGAATAAATAAGCGAGCAGAGTCAACAAGGACATCAAAGCAACCGGATAGGGGACAGAAATATGTGCTGGTGTTGATGGTGAGGGAGATTTAAGAGCAGATGGTTATTTTTGTGTGGAGGGAAGATGATTAGCCCTGTATTGGACTTGCTGAGCTTTAGGTAGCATGGGGAAATCCATGTAAAATTTTATATTTTGAAACAAAGATTCCTCTGTCTTCCTAAAGGGCCCCATATACTTTCCCCCGATCACCCCGGCAGCCTCCCGGGGGCAGGATCACCCAAGATACATCGTATGCTGTCCTTTTGCATACATAGTAACATAGTATCTAAGGTTGAAAAAAGACAATTGTCCATCGAGTTCAACCTATTTGTGGTCCCCTATGCAGGATTATTTGGTCTAAGATTTTGACTGATGCTGAAGTCAGCCGTTGCGTTTTATCCCTCTTTTTATAGTAACTATAGTGCGTGACTATGCCCCATAACCCTGGATATCCTTATCCATTAGGAATTTATCTAACCCATTCTTAAAGGTGTTGACTGAGTCCGCCATTACAACTCCCTCAGGCAGGGAATTCCAAACACGTATTGTCCTTACCGTGAAAAAGCCTTTACGCCGTATTGTGCGGAATCTCCTCTCCTCTAACCTGAGCGAGTGTCCACGAGTCCTCTGTGTTGATCTAACCAAAAACAGGTCCCGCGCAAGCTCTGTGTATTGTCCCCTTATATATTTGTAGATGTTGATCATGTCCCCTCTTAGTCTCCTCTTTTCCAGTGTAAACATGCCTAGTCTTGCAAGCCTTTCCTCTTATTCCAGCGTCTCCATGCCCTTAAATGGTTTGGTTGCCCGCCTCTGAACCTTTTCTAGCTCCAGGATATCCTTTTTGTAGTATGTTGCCCAGAATTGTACACAGTATTCAAGGTGTGGCCTCATTAGCGATTTATGTAATGGGAGTATAACGCCCTCGTCCCTTGCATCAATTCCCCGTTTAATGCATGCTAATATCTTATTAGCCTTCTTTGCTGCCATCCTACTTTGGGTACTGCTGCTTAGTTTGCTATCTATGAGGACACCTAAGTCTTTTTCCAGTACAGAATCCCCTAATTTTATCCCATTCAGTATGTAGGTGGTATATTTGTTCTTGATACCACAGTGCATTACTTTACACTTGTCTGTATTGAAGCGCATTCTCCATTTGGCTGCCCATGCTTCTAATTTAACTAAGTCGTTCTGAACAGACTCCGCATCCTCCTCCGTATTTATAGCCTTACACAATCTGGTGTCATCTGCAAATATTGACACCATGCTCTCTAGACCTTCTGTTAGGTCGTTAATGAAAATGTTGAACAATAGTGGTCCTAATACCGAGCCTTGTGGCACACCACTTAGCACTTCAGTCCAATTTGAAAAAGATCCATTAACCACAACACGCTGCTCCCTATTATTTCACCAATTTTTGACCCAAGTGCATATTGTGCTTCCTAGCCCTATTTCTTGTAGCTTGTAGATAAGTCGCATGTGTGGTACTGTGTCGAAAGCTTTGGCAAAATCTAAAAATATTACGTCCACCTCTTTACCCTGATCGAGGTTTGCAATTACTGTTTCATAAAAGCCAAGTAAGTTGGTTTGACAGGATCTGTCCTTCACAAATGCATGTTGATTCCTTTTAGTGGCCTTATTGGCTTCAAGGATCTTCTGAATACTATCCCTTAGAATATCTTCCAATACTTTCCCCAGTATAGATGTAAGACTAACTGGTTTATAATTACCCGGTTCAGCTTTACTTCCCTTTTTGAATATAGGCACTACTTCCGCTATACGCCAGTCTTTGGGAACCATACCTGATATAACTGAATCCTTAAAGATCAAAAATAGCGGTTTTGCAAGTTCAGAGTGAAGCTCCATTAGAACCCTTGGGTGAATTCCATCGGGACCCGGTGACTTGTTAATCTTTAAATGCTTTAATCGGTCACAGACTACCTCCTCACTTAAATAAGTACCTATCAGTGGGATATTCTCAATATTGAGATTGTGTGTTAGTCCCTGAATTGGGTCCTCTCTCGTAAATACTGTTGAAAAAAACGAATTTAGTGTGTCCGCTATGTCATTATAATTTTTGATTAAGACTCCCAACTATACTCTCCTTCTTTAATCTCTTGCTATTAATGTATTTAAATATTTTTTGGGGATTCTCTTTGCTTTTCTTTGCTACTAGTTTTTCAGTTTCTACTTTAGCCGCTCTTATTTCTTTTTTGCATATTTCGTTACAGTCCTTATAGTGCTGAAATGATTCCGCATTCCCGTCAGATTTGTATTTTTTAAATGCTCGCCTTTTCTTGCCCATAAGTTCATTTATCTTTTAGTTAAGCCACATCGGTTTATGACTTTTATTCCTTTTTTTTTTTGCTGCTCGTAGGAATAAATTTGAGAGTATTTTTAGCTAGCAGTGATTTTATTACCTCCCATTTCTCCGTAGTATTTTTTCCTAGAAACAAACCTTCCCATTCAATATTCCTTAAAGCTTTCCTCATCCTTTCAAAATTGGCTTTGCTAAAGTTTAGAGTCCTAGTTGAGCCAGTATAGGACTGTTTATGAAAACTTATATTGAATGTGACCATATTGTGGTCGCTGTTTCCTATGGGCTCCCCTACTATAATACCTGATACCAATTCTCCATTGTTTGTTAATACCAGGTCTAAAATTGCATTGTACCTGGTAGGTTCCTTAATTAGTTGAACTAAGTAGTTATCATTTAGTGTGTTTAAAAACATATTACCCCTAGCAGTGTTTTATGAATCGGTTTTCCAGTTTATCTCTGGATAGTTAAAATCTCCCATCACTACTATGTCACCTACTCCTGCTGCTCTTTCAGTTTGCTTCAGTAACAATTTCTCATCAGATACATTAATACCAGGCAGCCTGTAGCATACACCCAATACTAACTTTTTTTATTCCTTTTCGCCACATGCAATTTCTACCCATAACGTCTCTACAGTGTCTACAGTCCCCTCCTGCATATCTTCCCGTATATCAGGTTTTAAAAATGGTTTTAAGTAAAGACACACCCCTCCACCCCTTTAATTTAGGCTCTCTCCTAAACAGCGTATAGCCCTCTAGATTGACTGTCCAATCATAAGATTCGTCCCACCAAGTTTCAGTACTGCCTATAATATCATACTGTTTGCTTGCTGCAAGTATTTCTAGTTCGCCCTTTTTACCAATAAGGCTTCTAGCGGTCACATGCATACAACTAAGATAAGTATTTCCCCTTGCGTTAGGGACATTATTCACCTTTATGTAGCAACGATGACCCGTAATCGTAATTAGTTAGTTATTTGATAAAACCTCTTTTCGTACCCATGTTAATACCCTTACTGGCTGCTCTTACCCTCCCCCCAAATTCTCCCCCATATCGTTTACTACCGCCATCCCCACTATTCTCACTGCACGACCCGTAGTTTCTAGCTAAACCCTCCCCCAGGCTCCTAGTTTAATATATCCTCCAACCTTCTAACCATCCTTCCCCCCCCAGCACCGCTGCCCCCTCCTCATTTAGGTGCAATCCATCGCGACAAAAAAGATGGCGACTGACTGAGAAGTCCGCCCAGTGTTCCAGGAACACAAACCCCTCTTTCCTGCACCAATCCCTAAGCCACACATTTACCTCCCTAATCTCCCTCTGCCTCCCTGGACTAGCGCGTAGCACGGGTAATATTTCTGAGAATATTACCTAAGATGTCTTTGCCTTAAGTTTCTTGCCTATAGTCTTTCTAAAGGACATCCCACCTTCCGCTAACTTTGTCATTGGTGCCAACATGCACCCAGACCGCCGGGTCTTTCCCAGCACCTCCCAACATTCTATCTACCCGGTCCACGATGTGCCGCACCCAGGAGACAACAGACTGTACGGCGATCACGGTCCCGGTAGCAGATTGCCCTATATGCCTTCCTGGTGATAGAATCCCCTACCACCACAATATGACTAGGTACCTCACTATCTTTTATCCCAACTGCGCCAGAGGGACCGCTCCTCTGGATGCTAGAGGGAACAGTCCCCTCCGGCACCCTCATTTCCTCACTATCCTCCACCGAATCCTCGTCCAGTCGTGCAAATTTATTCAGGTTTGTTAGTTCGGAGATGTCGAGCCTCCCCCTCTTTTTCTTCCTTCTAACTGTGACCCAGCTGGCTACCTGATTATCCTCTTCTACTGGTGACCCTTCCCGCTGCTCCTCCACCGTTCTATCTAATCCTTGCTCGAGATTGTGAACCTCCCTCAGTCGCGTAACGGTTTGCTCTAGATCAGTTACCTGGGCTTCCAGGGCAACCGTTCGCACACACCTCGTGCAGATGTAATCACACTGGGATGGTTGCTCCAGGTGCGTGTACATCTTGCACAACATGCACTGAGTGAGGTCCCCAATCACAGCCCCCCCCCCCCCCCCCCATATTGTTTGTAAGGTCTAACTCCCTGTTACTCTCAAAAGAAAAAGAAGAAGCAAAACAATCTGGGCAAAAACACTCACTTATACAATAATTAAGTTGGGCTTATACTTATCTATCTTTGTGCTCTCCTTGATTCTTCGCTTTTATGCAGCCGTAGTCCCCGGCTCCTCCAGTGGCAGCAGCTGTAATGGCAGCAGTCTCCGTCCCCTTCCGTCCTCTCCTATGATGACTGCAGCAGCCGGCTTCCTCATAACCTTGTGCAGCTCAGTAGAGGGTTCTGACCCCACAGGCTGGTTCCTAGTCACACACAAAAACAAAACAAAAAAACAGGCACCCTACACACCCAAAAACTCTGCCCCTTGCTCACACACTAGTCCCAACCCCTCACACACACAGTACTCTCAGCCCCTCACTCACACACTAATCTCAGCATCTCTCTCACACAGAATTATCAGCCCCTCAGTCACACACTACACTCTGCCCCTCACTCACTCAAGATTAAAGCCCCTTGATATCCTTTTTACAATGAGAGCGGCGGCAGCAGCAGCTGTTACACTTGCTGCGCTCCGCTGTGACCCCCCTCTCTGTCTCCGCTCTCACCGGCTCCCTATCCCACAATCCGGTGCCTAATACCTCTGGCCCGATCCTGTACCCCCTCTCACGGCAGCTCCTCTCACCTCCTCTCACGCGTGCCTGACCCCCGCTCTGTGTCGCTTCCGGTTCTCCTCCTGCACAGCGTCTCCTCGTCTGTCTCTCGTCGATGTATCTTGGGCGATCCCAGCCATGCCTGCGGGGTCGGACATGATTGAATGTGCTTCACATTCAATCTGGAGGATCCGATCCGATCTGCGTTCCCGTGAGCATCGGAAACACCTCCAAAATGTCTGTTTTCATCCGATTATATCGAGCCGAATGCCTGAAATCGGATTAAATCGGGCATTATCGTCCTAGTGTATGGGGCCCTTTAGTCACCATAGAGTTTATACAGTGTGACAGAGGGCTGCTGCGTCTTGTTTGTGCCTTTGGTCCCAATTTGAAAACTTGCATGCTATGCTTTGAAAAATAACACAGAATTGTGCAGTTGTATTAAAACAGGAAGTGGTATATAGCTAAACCCACACCCCCCAATCTAAAAATAAGAATAAATAAATAATACAGTCATTTTAATAAAAATCATCCCTGAATTTGAAACCTTTATTATTTGCAGGACCAGTTACTTTTTACATTTATTATTATTATTATTATTATTATTATTATTATTATTATTATTATTATTATTTAATAATAATAATACTAGAGGCATACTTTATTATTCATTATTACTTTATTGCAATATATACATAATATTTCAAAACATTAGCACAATAACACATTCATGTGTTTCATTTCTGGTAGTCAAAAGTATCCTACTTGGAGATCCAATTACTGGTCCTTCCTTATGGTCTGTAAGCCTTGATTTTATCTTACTTATAAGTAGTCACTGCTAGTGTTCGTGAGACATTTGGGGCCGATGTTTTAAGCCTGGAGAAGTGATAAACCAGTGATAAGTGCAAGGTGATAACGCACCAGTCACTCAGCTCCTTACTGTAAATTTACATATTGGAGCTGATTGGCTGGTGTGTTATCACCTTGCACTTATCACTGCTTTATCACTTCTGTATCCCTTCTCCAGGCTTAATACATCTGTCCCATTGTACCTAGTGAGGAACTCGACTTTATTTACGATGCACACAGGGGATCCGGTCTGAAGATCGACCGTGTCTAGGTCGACAATGTTTATGTCGACCACCATAGGTCGACAGTCACTAGGTCGACATGGATGGAAGGTCGACAGGGTTTCTAGGTCGACATGTGCTAGGTCGACAGGTCTAAAGGTCGACATGAGTTTTTCACTTTTTATTTTTGGATTTTTTCATACTTAACGATCCACGTGGACTACGATTGGAACGGTAAAGTGTGCCGAGCGAAGCGGTAGCGGAGCAAAGGCACCATGCCCGAAGCATGGCGAGCGAAGCGGTGCACTAATTTGGGATCCCGGTCACTTTACGAAGAAAACGACACCAAAAAAAAAAAAAAATCCTCATGTCGACCTTTAGACCTGTCGACCTAGCACATGTCGACCTAGAAACCCTGTCGACCTTCCATCCATGTCGACCTAGTGACTGTCGACCTATAGTGGTCGACCTAAACATTGTCGACCTAGATACTGTCGATAAAACGAACCACACCCGATGCACAGGTGGTGGCAGAAGTGATCGGTACTGCATCTTCTGTAGCAGCGGATCTGAGAAGGTATGTAGATGACGTAGGTGTCCTCTTTTGAAGTGAGATGCCAACCTATGTCTTAAAACCTACTGCATGTTTCCGATGATGCAGCATCGAATCACTGTAAGCAACATTGGGCAGTCCATAGGACATCTGAGTAACTAAAGGGCCCCATACACTAGATCGATATGTCTGAGGCTGAAGTCGGAGGCAATTTCCCTTGAACTCTAAGGTTATCCACTGCAACAAGGGTATTATCTGATCCATAACATTCCAATTTCCCTTATGTGTACAATGCTCTTACAATCACAGGTCTGCTGCTTTAGCACAGAGCACGCCATCGGGAGTTTCAAGAGGTACAGAACATTCACCATCCTGTACGCAGAGCTATCCAGAACATCAAGTTTCATATGATGAAGACCATATATATGAAACAAGCCCATTTAATTCTCACCAAGAGTATGAGGATGTCACATGTGTGAGAAATAGTGAAGATCAGTTGGCTCATGGTTCTCCACCTGAGGGGTAAGTCACAGATGTAAGTATATGCATTAAGATATAGGGGGCAATCTAATAGTCTGCGTGAAGTTTTTTTTTAAAACGCCAATCATTTATATGGCAAAATCAGGATGGTTTTTCTGTGTAAATGATTGCCCCTCTAAAAAAACAAAACAAAAACTGGATCTTGCACAAAGTCTTGCACTTCCTGTTTCTCGCACTATTACATTCCCCTTAGTATGTGCCTTTACTTTCTGTTTAAAAGACCGCTAAACCCCAAACTTTTTACATGTTCAACTATTACTCATGAAGGACAGCTGAAGCTAGATCATTTAGCTTGTGTCCTGATGAGATCTGACGCAGGTCAAAAAGCTGAGAATGTAGTCTTTTCAGTGACTAGTGAAATCAACTAGTACACACAGTGTATCTCTGCAAACAAGTCCGCCACGCGGTCAGTCATTCTACGTGTGTTCTTTTAGAGAAGTGCTTCCCTTCTTACCGTACAACCTACTGCAGGGGGTGAAAGAAGATATAGTAGACCTATCCATTATTCATCTCTGTAATACACAGCTGTTCATATTACTTATAATATTAAAGAATGACTTTATTCTTTAAAGTTATGCCTGGGCTTAAGGCATACTACCCAATTTGCATGATGATAAATTATGAATTGAACATGTCATCAATATACAGGTGAAACTCAGAAAATTAGAATATCGTGCAAAAGTTCATTCATTTCAGTAATTCAACTTAAAAGGTGAAAGTAATATATTATATAGACTCATTACGTGCAAAGTGAGATATTTCAAGCCTTTATTTGTTATAATTTTGATGATTGTGGTTTACATCCTAAGAAAATCCAAAATCTCAGAAATTTAGAATATTACATAAAATCGGCGTGGCATGGATTCTATCAGCCTGTGGCACTGCTGAGGTGTTATGGAAGACCAGGATGCTTCAATAGCGGCCTTCAGCTCTTCTGCATTGTTCTGTCTCATGTCTCTCATCCTTCTCTTGGCAATGCCCCATAGATTACTTACGTATATTAGAAGATTAGCTGCAGGAAAGTTACTACAGTAAAACAATTTAAACAATATATGGTATATTGAACTATAGTTTCTTCACATTGCCAGTTGTGAAACACATCCACACGTGCATACAATAAGCAATATTTGAGTCTAATTGAAGTTTGATTTTCTCCTGTATTAAGTATGTTATGCTCTGATACCTGTAAATATAGTCCAATATTATGTTTGTGTTATCATTAACAAACTCAGTTTGCATATTTTAGATAATGTAATAACTGTAGAATTTGTTTTTCATCCAGGTTCTCTGAATCCATGGATAACGCTCCCAAAGAAGGAGATGAGCCACTGTCACGATATGGATCACATTCCCTTAAACAAAGTTCCCATACCCAGAATGTTTCCACATCACATAATAGGTCACCTGTCCAAGGCAGGTCCAGCTATGTGGACACACAACCAGCAGAAAGCAGTATGCTATATGAAAACCTTCCTGAGATAGAGGAGCCTTTGTATGAGGATGTTCCAGAATCCACTAGGACGACAAATCCAGCAGTAGAAGAACTGATTAATACAGAATCGTCATATGTTCATTCACTACGTTTGCTCACTTCTCAAATTCAGCCTAAATTGGAGCAGGTATTTTAAACTTGCTAAAGTAATTGCATATACATTCTGTCTTAAACCATGGCTATTCAAAAGAATGGCACATTAATTTAGGACAGTGACACATATATACACCAGTGTTGTCCATACCTCTTGTATACTATGGCACCTATACTGTGGATGGCTGGATATGAGAACCATAAACTAGCAGAACCACTTTTAGAGGCACAAAAATATCTATCCTATGCAGCCAAGGTAGATCTCTTTACCGGCGGCCGGGATCCCGACGGTCGTGGACACTCATGAGTGGGAATAGTCTCTGTTGGTCGGCATGCCGACTGTCAGGATAGGGCGGAATGTAGGTGGAGGTGTTGTGACCGGTGGTCTCCTGACCGCTTGTCACATAACTACATCCCGTCAAAAGGTGAAGAAAAGAAGAGATGGGGAGGGAACGGGGACAATTGATGAATCAATAAACAAACAAACAAAGCCCTTCACATAAGGTATCAGAGAGTAGGTGTAGATAGAAATGTCAATATATAAAGTATATAAACTGTAAGAACCTTGTGAAGAAGTGTAGTAAGGGTAGACATAGCAGTGTTTATATGGGGAAGATGGAAGTGAACAGACTGGATATTGGGAGTTCATAAAAGCCTGGATATGTAGTTTAAAAAATTATTCTAGTTTCAGTGGTAGAGTCAAGATCAAAGTGTGTGATCAAACCAAATACTGAGAAATTGTGTGCTCGTGTATTATTCTGGTGATATGTTTAAACTTTTAAATCTACCAAACTTTGTTCATAAAAGCCAGAATTATGGGGGCAGCAACTGGTCTACAGGTGAGAACTATTTTCACAGCATCTAGATCAGTGGCCTCCAACCTTAATTGGGGTGTGAGCTACTTGAGAAAAATTAAACCTCCTGAGAAGCTACTAAAGTTAAAAAAAAAAAAAAAAAAAGCCGTATTTGAATAGTTGCTGGCGCGCTCTCAGTGTTAAGACTGGACTCGTGGGCAAAAAGGTTTCTCGCGCCCCAGCCATTGCTATATTAAAAGTAAAGAATTAGCGCGCGTGCTCCAAAAAGAGGGTGTGGCCTCACTGCAAGGAATGTGGCATTGCAGGAAGAGAGTACCTTTTATCCCAGTTTTGCAACCTGCACGCCCAGACATTGGCCACCACAAGGAGAAAAAAAAAACCTGATTCATGCCCTTTACATTATTTGTCATTTTCCTCCTTATAGTAATGCCCCTTATACATTATGCCACACACGCAATGCCCGTGACACATGCCACACACCGCAATGCCCCTTACACATTACGCCACACACGCAATGCCCCTGACACATTACGCCACACACCGCAATGCCCCTGACACATTACGCCACACACCGCAATGCCCCTGACACATTATGCCACACACCGCAATGCCTGTGATACATTATGCAACACACTGCAATGCCCTTGACACATTATATCACACACCACATTGCCCATGATACAGTATGCTACGCACCATAATGCCCATTACACATATTATCACACACTGCAATGCAAGTGATACATTATGCCACACACCGTAATGCCCATTAGACATTATATCACACACCGCAATGCTGGTTATAAACACCGTAATGCCACACACCATAATGCCCATTACACATTATATCACACACCGCAATACCAGTTATACATTATGCCACACAATGTAATGCCCATTACACATTATGCTCCTCAGTAAGGCTTCTAATTAATTTTAAATTACCTGCTCGTTGTCAGGGGTCTCATGCTCATTGCCAGGTGTTTTATGCTCGTTGCCAGGGGTGTCATGCTCTGGGTTCCATGCTTGTTGCCAGGGGTGTCATGCTCTGGGTTCCATGCTTGTTGCCAGGGGTGTCATGCTTATAACTAGGGATCTTGTTGGCAGTGGTGTAATGTTCGTTGCCATGGGGTGTAACTCTCTGCGTGTCATGCTTGTTAGAGGTCTTGTTGCCAGGGGTGTATTGCTTGTTTCAGGGGTGTAATCAGGGCCGGTCCACCGCATACGCAGGGTACGCAGCTGCATAGAGCGAGCGCCAGATGATGAGGGCGCTGCCACAGTGTTACCCCGCTGCCACGCTGGAGGAGGTAACCTAGCTGGGGCTCTCCCTCCTGTCAGTTCAGCTGTTTGACAAGAGAGTGTGTGTCCCCTGCCTGCCAGCATTCTCTGTTCCCCCCGTGACTCTGTGCCCCAGCACCCTCATCCCCCTCACGCCGCTGCGTGTAATGGAAGTGCCGGGAGCGCCAACGCAGAGCGTCTGTCTCCTCCTTGACGGAGGAGCGCTACGGGCCGGCTGGGGGGGGGGGGGGGGGGTTAATTGCAGACTCCCCCCGAAGTTTGGCAGCAGCCAGCACAGGTCGAGCGACCCGGATTGCGGCTGCGAGCTACCCGACGCTCGCGAGCAACTGGTTGGCAACTGCTGATTTAGATAATATGGCCTATTTGTTTCTGGGTATGTTTGGGTGTATCAGGGATTGGGCGTGGGTAGAGATAATTGTATAGGCAGTACCGAAGATACACTTGTGTCATAGCATGAACTGGGTTGGTATCGCGTGAGTGGCGGCCAGGAGGCGGTCGGTCACCATACTGACGGCTGGATCTCAGCATCGGGGTGGGGGCAAAAGCAACGAAGCCCCTTGCGGGCTCGGTGGCGAGCTGCGCATGCCACAGGTTCTATTTCCACTGTATGGGTGAGTGGAAATAATCCCTGTTAATCGGCATACCGACTGTAGGGATCCAGTGGAGGCGGGATGTAGGGTGAGGTATTGTGACCAGCGGTCTCCTGACCGCTGCTCGCATAACTACATCCCCAACTAGTTCACAAGCTTCCCACCAAAGTCCCTCCACCATGGATAACCACACTAGGAATGAGACAGGCTGCCCTCAGCATATCAGTTCTGCCATCAGAGGCATGATGATATAGGGTAGATAGCATAGAGCTGAGCTAAGACCATACATAATGACATGAAAATGTTTTTGCCCCCTTCCCGATTTCCTCTTCGGACTAGCAGTAATTAAGCCTGATTGTGTCCAGTCTAATTGAACCCACTTATAAATTCAATTTGATTCATTGATTGAATGTGTAACGAAGTGGGCAAGTACTATTTCACACAGGGAAGTTGGTGTCTAATAAATCTATTCCTTCAATAAATGAAACGGTCATTTAAAAACTGTAATTTGTGTTTACTCAGGCTGCCTATGTCTTATATTCAGTTGTTTTTAAGATCTGAAACAATTAAGGTCCGGATACATTTACCAGTGGCCGTGGTTATTCACTTACAGCCCACGATAAGCCCGCAAGCTGCATTCAATACTGATTTCTGTTTGAGCCTGAGGGAAGCTCGAACAGAAATCCATGGTAAGTACCCTTATCGATGGTGCTGCAAAAGCATTAACACATAGCTGCTGGCACTTATCCTGGAACCTATGGGTTAAAGTGCGTTAGCCACAATTGTACCACGTGAGGAAAAGGGTCTGTAATTGACTAGCCTCTTTTCCTCTCATGGTAAGCTTTCAAGCCTGAATTCAGCCATCTGAGAAATATGTAATATTACTGTAGAAGCAATGAGGAAGGGGGCAAAACAAATTCACACCTCTGTAAATTTCTTTTTGTCCAGTTTTAATGCTTAATAAATTGCCATAAAAGATCTGACTAGGAAATATTCCTTCCGTTATAGGGAAATTCCCAGGTTTCAGTGGTTTGTCCCCAAATGTTTTTGTCTTTAACATTGATCAATCTTAAACATATTGCCAGTCACAAGTGTTGTAAGGTTACTAGCCTCCTTGCGGCATGTGTGCGCTCCATGTGATTTGCCAAGCAGGGAGCTTTTATTCAAATAATTGAAGCCATAGTGAATGAGGACTATAACCCGCCCATGTCAATCAGGCTCCGAAAAACGAAACTGATTTGATGGCGTTCGCTACAATAATGCAGATTGGCTACAATAATGCAGGTTATATTAGAAAAAAATGCAAGCACTAGTAATAATATTTAGCAAATTTAGCCTGTGTCTTCTAGATCCCAGACATCGATGTAAAATGCCTTTTCTCCAACTTGGATGAAATTCTTTTGGTCCATGAGTCATTCCTCCGTGAACTCACAAAGACAGAAAATTATGAGCAAGACCAACTGACTTGTATTGGTATGTGGAAGAATTAGACCATTGCAGTCTGCTTTTCAAGGAAATCTGGCGGACTATATTCACTTCTAACCACTGATCATAGTCTAATCGTGTGTGTGTGTTTTTTACTTTTCAGGAAATTTGTTTCAGGAATTCAGTAAGGATATGGAAAATGCGTACACCATATACTGTTCTGGATATACAAGAGCTGCATCGCTGCTAAAGCACTACCAAGAAACCCATGTAGCTGGAAAGATCAATGATGTATTGATGTGAGTATCACAGCATGCCATATTACACAACTTGTAGCTGGTGACACAAATCTACCAGGTAATGGATCTGGTTTTCATTTAAGATTTATTTCTCATACGTCCTAGAGGATGCTGGGTATGACATCAAGACCATGGGGTATAGACGGGATCCGCAGGAAACATGGGCACTCTAAAGACTTTTCATTGGGTGTGAACTGGCTCCTCCCTCTATGCCCCTCCTCCAGACCTCAGTTTTAGAAATGTGCCCAGGTCGACTGGATGCACTCTTGAGGAGCTCTACTGAGTTTCTCTGAAAAGACTTATGTTAGGTTTTTTATTTTCAGGGAGATCTGCTGGCATCAGACTCCTTGCTTCGTGGGACTGAGGGGGCCGAAGTAGGAACCAACTTCCTGAAGAGTTTCATGGCTCTGCTTCTGGCTGACAGGACACCATTAGCTCCTGAAGGGTACTGAACGCTAGCCGTGTCTAGATGCTCACTCCCACAGCACGCCGTCACCCCCCTCACAGAGCCAGAAGTCAGAAGACAGGTGAGTATGAGAAGAATGATCTTCAATCAAGTAAGTGACGGCTGAGGTGCAGCGTGGCTGGCGGGAGCGCAGCGCGCCATTGCTGCCCACACACACAGGCACTGCAGGGTGCAGGACGCGAGGGGGGGGCGCCCTGGGCAGCAAGAAAAATACCTCAAACTGGCTAAAAGGGGGCATAAGATGCCGCTGGCACAGCCCTACCCCCGCCAGTATAAATAATATGTAATGTACTGAGTGTAAGGACGCGCCATTGTGGGGGCGGAGCTTCTTCCTCAGGCAGCCAGCACACTAGTCAGCGCCATTTTCTCTCTCCCTCCTCTCAGGCTGCAGAGAACACGCTGGTCCTCTCCTCCACTTCTAACAAGTACAGGGTGCTATAAAGGGGGGGCACAAAGCGATTGTGGTGCATTTGATAGTGTATATTACTATTTAAAAGCGCTTTTAGGCTGTGGACATACTGTGTTCACAGGCAATACTGGCGCTGGGTTTGTGAACTGGCTGCTCCTATCCTGTGTCCCTCTGACAGATTTTACTGTGGGTCTGTCCCCAAAATAAGTCCCAGTGTGTCTGTGAGTGTGGTGTACACGTGTGAGGCATGTCTGAGGCAGGGAGTTCCTCCCCGGAGGAAGCCGTTTTAGGGACACAGAGTTGTAATGTGGTGGTGCTACCGGCACACCAAGAGCCTGCACGGGTGAAAGAGCTACATGACAGTATGCATCTGATTAACCATAGATTGGATAAGTCTGAATCTAAGGCTGCATGCTGGAGAAAATCTGTGGAAGATGTGATTTTTCAGAATGCTGTTATTCCTTATGCGGGCGGCCCCTCTGGGTCACATAAGAGACCATTTGCAAATGTTGTAAACACTGATACCGACACGGATTCTGATTCTTGTGTCGACGATAGTGAATCCAGAGAGATAGATCATAAATTGGCAAAAAGTATACAATATATGATTGTGGCTATAAGGGACGTGTTGGTGGTTACAGAAAGCACTCCTGTACCTCAGGAGAAGGCTTATTTATGTAAGGAAAAGAAATCCAAAGTCACGTTCCCTCCTTCACACAAACTAAATACTCTGTTTGAAGGGATGTGGGTGAATCCTGATAAAAAAAATTCGTATTCCCAAAAGGATTCACGTAGCTTATCCTTTCCCGGCTGAAGACAGGAAAAAATGGGAGTCACCCCCTGTGTTAGACAGTGCACTTTCCAGGTTGACAAAGAAGGTAATTCTCCCTGCTCCCGGCACGGCTTCTCTTAAAGTTCAGCAGACCGCAAAATGGAAACAACATTGAAATCCATTTATGTTGCCAATGGTACACTGCTCAGGCCCACTATTGCCTGCGCATGGGTGAGTCGCGCTATTGAAAAATGGTCAGAAAGCGTGTCATCAGAAATTGACACGATTGATAAAGATGAGATACTCCTAAAGTTAGGGAATATCAAGGACGCTTCCGCCTATATGCTGGAAGCAATGAATGATATTGGACACTTCAGTTCACAAGCCGCTACCATGGCAGTATCGGCTAGACGGCGTTGTGGATTCGCCAGTGGAACGCGGATGCAGATTCCAAAAGAAACATGGAGGCTCTCCCATATAAAGGTGAGGCCTTATTTGGCGATGGATTGGATGCGTTAGTCTCGGCGGCTACCGCAGGTAAGTCAACATTTTTGCCCTCTGCGCCTGCACCGGCAAAAAAGACCTATCACCCGCAAATGCAGTCCTTTCGGCCCAATAAATACAAAAAGGCGAGAGGTTCCCCCTTCTTTGCAGGTAGGGGAAGGGGAAAGAAGCCCACACCAGCTCCAGGTTCCCAAGAGCAGAAGTCTACCCCTAATTCTGCCAAATCCCCAGCATGACGCTGGAACTCCTTTGCAGGAGGCCGCTCGGGTGGGGGCACGTCTCAAACTCTTCAGCCAGGATTGGATTCTGTCTGGCCTGGATCCCTGGGTGTTGCAAATAGTATCCCAGGGATACAATCTAGAGTTTCAAGACGCTCCCCAATGCCGATTTTTCAAATCGACCTTGCCAGCTTCTCCGCCAGAGAGAGAAGCAGTAACCGCGGCAATCCAAAAATTATGTCAAGACCAGGTCATAGTCCTGGTACCGTTGTCACAACAAGGGCGGGGTTTTTATTCAAGCCTCTTTGTTGTTCCGAAGGCGGACGTCTCGGTCAGACCGATCCTAAATATAAAAGATCTGAATTTCTTCCTGAAAAGGTTCAAGTTCAAGATGGAATCACTTTGGGCGGTGATTGCCAGTCTGGAGGAGGGGGGCTACTTGGTGTCGGTGGACATAAAGGATGCTTACCTGCATGTTCCCATTTATCCTCCTCACCAGGCTTATCTGAGATTCGCAGTTCAGGATTGCCATTACCAATTTCTGACGTTACCTTTCGGTCTATCCACGGCGCCGAGGGTATTCACCAAGGTGATGGCGGAGATGATGGTCCTCCGTCAGAAAGGAGTCAATATAATCCCTTATCTGGACGACCTCCTGATAAAGGCGAGATCCAGGGAGCAGTTTTTACAAAACATATCCCTCTCCCTGTCAATACTCCAACAACACGGGTGGATCATAAATTACCCAAAGTCACGGAACCGACGACAAGGTTGTCTTTCCTCGGGATGATTCTGGACACAGAAGTTCAGAGAGTATTTCTTCCACTGAAAAGGCTCTGGAAATCCAGAAAATGGTAAAACAGATATTGAAACCATCAAGTGTGTTGATCCATCAGTGCATTCGGTTGTTGGGGAAGATGGTGGCGGCCTACGAGGCCATACAGTTTGGCAGGTTCCTTGCCAGAGTATTCCAGCGGGACCTGTTGGACAAGTGGTCGGGGTCACACCTACACATGCACAGAAAGATAATCCTGTCGTCAAAAACCAGGATTTCGCTGCTGTGGTGGTTGCACAGCTCTCACCTGCTAGAGGGACGCAGGTTCGGCATTCAGGACTGGGTCCTGGTAACCACGGATGCAAGTCTCCGAGGCTGGGGAGCAGTCTCTCAGGTAGAAAACTTCCTGGGACGTTGGTCACATCAGGAAGTCTGCCTTCACATAAACGTACTGGAGCTAAGAGCCATTTACAACGGCCTTCAACAAGCGGTACATCTTCTTCAAGACCGTCCCGTGCAAATCCAGTCGGACAATGTAACAGCAGTCACATACATAAACAAGCAGGGCGGAACGAAAAGCAGAGCGGCAATGGCAGAGGCGACAAAAATCCTCCCGCTGGGCAGAATGACATCTACAAGCTCTGTCTGCAATATTCATTCCGGGAGTAGACAACTGGAAAGCAGACTTCCTCAGCAGACACGATCTCTATCCAGGAGAGTGGGGCCTCCACCAAGAAGTCTTCGCAGTGGTGACAAGTCTTTGAGGAGTTCCTCGAATAGACATGAGGGCGTGTCGTCTCAACAAGAAGCTATAGAGATACTGTTCCAGGTCGAGAGACCCTCAAGCAGTAGCAGTGGATGCACTGGTGACCCAGTGGGTTTTTCCGTCCGTGTATGTCTTCCCTCCACTTCCGCTGATCCCAAAAGTACTCAGGATCATAAGAGAAACAAGGGTTCGAGCGATCTTCATTGCCACAGACTGGCCAAGGAGGGCTTGGTTCCCAGATCTTTAGCAGTTGCTCATAGAAGATCCTCGGCCTCTTCCTCCTCGGGAGGACCTGCTGCAGCAGGGGCCGTGCGTGTACCAGGACTTACCGCGGCTACGTTTGACGGCATGGCTGTTGAGCGCCGTATCCTAGCCAGGAAGGGTATTCCTAAGGAAGTCATCCCCACCCTTATTCAGGCCAGAAAGGGAGTAACGTCGAAACATTACCACCGTATTTGGAGAAAATATGTGTCTTGATGTGAATCCAAGAAAGCTCCTACGGAAGAGTT
The DNA here is from genome assembly GCF_028390025.1 of Pseudophryne corroboree. Taxonomy (NCBI): domain Eukaryota; kingdom Metazoa; phylum Chordata; class Amphibia; order Anura; family Myobatrachidae; genus Pseudophryne; species Pseudophryne corroboree. Next base: position 602,062,296 of record NC_086449.1, on the reverse strand, counting down.
TCACTTAGGACGTTTTCTCCATTTTTTGCAGGATGGTGTGGAGGCAGGCCTACGATTGGGATCAATCAAGGTCCAGATTTCGGCCTTGTCAGTGTTCTTCTAAAAACAATTGGCCTCTCTTCCAGAGGTTCAGACCTTCATGAAAGTGGTTCTGCACATCCAGCCTCCATTCGTGCCTCCAGTGGCACCATGGGACCTTTAAGGTGGTATTGCAGTTCCTTCAATCGGATTGGTTTGAGCCTCTACAAAAGGTAGGGTTGAAGTTTCTCACTTGGAAAGTGGTGATGCTTTTGGCTTTGGCATCCGCAAGGCGGGTGTCTGAATTGGGGGCCTTGTCTCACAAGAGCCCTTACCTGATTTTCCATGAAGATAGGGCAGAGTTGCAAACTCGCCAACATTTTCTTCCAAAGGTGGTTTCTTCTTTCCACATTAACCAACCTATTGTAGTGCCAGTAGTTACTGACACATTCACTGATTCAGAGTCTCTAGATGTGGTTAGAGCTTTGAAAATGCATGTTGCTAGAACGGCTCGTATACGGAAAACAGAGGCTCTGTTTGTCCTGTATGATCACAACAAGATTGGCTGTCCTGCTTCCAAGCAGATTATTGCACGTTGGTTAGAAATACGATTCAGCAAGCTCATACTACGGCTGGATTGCTGTTGCCGACGTCGGTAAAGGCCCACTCCACTAGGAAGGTGGGCTCATCCTGGGCGGCTGCCCGGGGGGTCTCGGCATTACAACTTTGCCGAGCAGCTACTTGGTCAGGGTCAAACACATTTGCTAAATTCTACAAGTTTGACACCTTGGCTGATGAGGACCTAAAGTTTGGTCAATCGGTGCTGCAGGGTCATCCGCACTCTCCCGCCCGTACTGGAGCTTTGGTATAGACCCCATGGTCTTGATGTCGTCCCCAGCATCCTCTAGGACGTATGAGAAAATAGGATTTTGATAACCTACCAGTAAATCCTTTTCTCCTAGTCCGTAGAGGATGCTGGGTGCCCATCCCAGTGCGTACTTTACCTGCAGTTTAGTTATTAGCGTTACACATGCTGTGTTATCTTGGTTTCAGCATGTTGCTGCAATTGGTTCATGCCCGTTGGCGTGTGTTATGTTGAATGTATATATGTGCGGCATGGTTGAGGGTGTGAGTTGGTAGATATCTCACCACTAGTTAAGTGATTCCTTTCCTCGAAATGTCAGTCTCCCTGTGCACAGTTCCTACAACTGAGGTCTGGAGGAGGGGCATAGAGGGAGGAGCCAGTTCACACCCAATGAAAAGTCTTTGGAGTGCCCATGTCTCCTGCGGATCCAGTCTATACCCCATGGTCTTGATGTCGTCCCCAGCATCCTCTACGGACTAGGAGAAAAGGATGTCTCTCCCTCCTTTAAGACCTTGCTTGATTCTGTTTTTGGGTTATAAAGCTGCAGGTTCCAAGGTGACAGTTGTGGTCATAAATATACTATTTTAATCCTCGCACCGGCTAAAGTGTTTGCGTCTGACTGGTGTTGAACAACCTGGGATACTACAACTTCCCCTATGTCCATGCACCTGACATAAACCAATCAATCTAAAGCTGCCAAAAGCATTTGCAGTGGTGAAAAACAGTGATGGTTGAACGAAGTAATAATACTGGGAAAACCATTGCCAGGATCAAAAAACATTATAGGTAATTGGGTAATACACATTAAAAACTACCAATGTAAAGATAGGTACACACTAGATGATATTTTGTACGACTTGTCATTTTGAGCCGAATCAGAATGACGAATCGTCCACATCATCTAGTGTGTACTCACTATTGCACGCTCCCATGCGTCGTTCATCACATCTTCACACCTGCCTGTAGTGCAGGCAGATCTGATGATATCGTTAACGATTTTAATATCGTCTAGTGTACGCCCTACCTACACTAAACGAATATATATCATTCAGTCATTTGAAAGATTGCAGTGTATACACACTGTATCTATTGTTCTGAAATTCAAGGCAAATGGGGACGATCATTGCGTTGTTTGTACATCTTCTAGTGTGTACCCAGCTTAAAGCCACAACATAATGTTGAACAGACACGAATGCTAGTAGTTCTATCTTGTGAACCAAGCAGAAAATGAATCGCGTCAGCTTATATCTGTGGCTGCACAATACCTAAAGCCAGAGGAATACTCACAACTAAACCTTAATACTCCCTAATAACATTCACAGGAAGCAGGTGAGTAACAAATGCTCATTCAGCGGGTTCAGTATGATTTACCGACTGTCGGGATGCCGGACGTCTCAATATAGACAATGGTATCCCAGTCGTCAGTATGCCGGCTGCAGGGTGAGCGCAGAGAGTCCCCATGTGGGCTCAGTGGCTCGCAGCGTTCACCACAGGGTCTATTCCAACTCTGTTGGTGTCATGGAAACCCACGAGTGGTAATATCCCCTGTGAACCGGGCTTCTGGCTGTCCGTATTGTCAGCAGTAGGGCGTCGGTATCCTGACTGCTGGCAAATTTAAGTGCATCCCCACTCAACCCCCAGAGGCATTTACAGCCTATGCTGCAACAATAATCTATTCTGATGACCTCCACTGGGGAAAATATAATCAGTCATCATAAAGTTAAGTCTTGGTAAAGGATGTTAGAAGGTGATATTTTCCTTTCTGTTGTGCTTCTTTCACACGGCTGACAAATTGACATTTCGGTGCTACAGTATACTTGCTTTCTCAAAGGAGCATATAGTTCTAGCCAGCATGAAACAATCCAACAGTATAATTTTTGTTTATCTTGTGAGGCGACTATCGTTTCAGTGTAGGGGGAAAATTCTACAGCCCCGTCCCCCTGACAGAAGGATCTGTCCGATATGGAGGTGGACAGTGTCTGCCTACTGTACTTCGTCACTGTAATAAAAAAAACATTAAAAACAAAATGCATATGGCCCCCCCAATTTATAACCAGCACTCGTGTCTTCTGCCCAGAGCTGATTACCCCTAATATCAGGGGGAAAGTGGTGTAGTGTCAGGGCACTCAGTTTAACCTTAAATTGCATTGTATTATCATCAGCCCCAGTCAATTCCTTAAAATACAATTACTTCCCACATGTTTTTTCTTCTTTTAATGTTTAAAAAAACATTTTCTACCATACTGAATACTGTAAGTCATTTTTTATAGCTGTTATCTTGATTATAAATTTCTGCTACATTATGTAAGACTGTTTATTGCTTGGCATGTATTATGTTACTGAAATGCATGTATAATTTAAATGTTGTTACTTAGTTACTATTACTTAGTTACTATTTACTCTTACCCTTCCACTGTTGAACTATGCCAGGATAACTATTTGTTTATGGTTTTACATAGTGTTTGCGTAATTGGTAAAAGTCCTGGGAAAAGCTAACATTGTTATTCCTAGTGCTATGGAATCTTCCCTTGAAAATACAAAGCTTCATATGTATTCACCTGCATTGCCCCTGCATTTTATTGTATGTATAATGTGACCAGATCAGTGGTTTCCAAACTTTTTTGAATCACGGCCCCCTAGAGTATCAGAATTTTTTTCACAGCACCCCTAGGCCAAAAATTTCTTATTGAGAAATTTAGAAAGAAATATTACATTAAGTAGATCACGTTTATATGTCATCCTTAGGGTCAGTTGTGTGGTGAGGGACAGGATTTGCTTCTGTTTGTCCCCATATTTTATGACTGACAGCTACTAGCACTAGTTTTGCCTGTTGTATTGACCATAAATAATTTGAATTGGTCCTGGACCACCAATCCAAGGCACCCCTGCAAGTGTCCCGAGGCACCCCAGTGAGCCATGGCACACAGTTTGGGAACCACTGGACCAGATGGGGATGCCTTTAGTGCATTTGGGCAGCATAACCTATTTATAATCTGTGTAACGAACAATGTGGTCAGTGAAAACTTACACCCCAGGTAGAAGGTAGTGGAGAGTGCAGTGGTATACACACACATACTGTGTGAGCCCTTACTGTATCTTCAGACATCAAGTGTTCAGTAGTAAAGTCACTAATGTACAGAAACTACACACCCAGGCTTGAAATGTGGTGGGTTTTTTTTTTTAATTAAACCTCACTTTTGTGATAATTGGAGTACCAAAAAAAAAAAAAGTTAGGCAAGGCCTGAATGGTTGTCTCTAATACCCTTTTCACATCTCCAATGCCGGATCCCACCCGGGAATTAGAAACTGGTCCTTCCCGGGTGGGATCCGGCATTGGAAACTCTCCTACCTCATTCTGCTGGCTTCCAGACCCGGCATATTGCCGGGACGGTTGCCATAGCGGCGGGATGCGGAGGCGGCACTGGGAGATGAGCTAATCTCAGCGCCGCCTCTCCCTATCTTGTAAACGGGTCCTGGATCGTCTCGACCCGGGAATCCGTTTACAGAGCCACTGACCCGGTATTCAACCTGGGAATAACACTGCTTATAACCCGGGTTGAATTACGGTCAGGCGACCAGGGAAGTCCGACATGGCGCTTTCACACCGCACACTGACCCGTGTCGACCCGGCAATATGCCGGGTCGATACCGGGTTATTTGTGCGGTGTGAAATGGGTTTAATATATAGATTGAGCATTTAGGGGGGAATTGAATTGCTGGATGAACCCTTCGCCCTGCTGAATCTGTGCAGCACCCACTGCACTTTAAGGCAGCGGTATCTCGCTTTAAAGTGTTTGCTTCCCCATAGGGTAGCAAGCACCTTTGAGCACATCGGAGGGCGTAAAGGCCGGGCAAAGGGTGCGAGAAGTGTTGCTGGCATTCAAATGCCACGTCAATGGGAGTTCGCACCCTTTGCCCGCAATTGAAATCCCGCCTTACAGCAAATGGCAGAGGTCGCTCCATCCAACAAGGGCAGAGTCACATAATAGTAAGAGATATTAATGTATTCTAAGGGTACTGCTTCAACACATGGCATAAGACATACACCAATATCAGAAGGAGTCAATCGTGCAAATAAATATTTCATAAAATTCAATGGAAAGTCTCTATTGCAGTTTGTTCTAAAATTATTAGAAGTCATTGAAATGTTCTACAATCATATAAAAAAATGTATCTACATAATCCACACAAAGCATCTGTGTTTTGTTTTTCCTCCCCCCAAAAAATGTCCTGCTTCGTCATCACTGCACAAAGTAGTGCATCATCCACACATCCGGATCTATCCTTCTACCTGGTAATGCCAGTGCAGCGTATCACCAAGTACCCCTTGTTACTTCAGCAGATTCAGCACACTGTCCACCAGGACAAAGACTCACAAAGTGCACTGCAGAATGCCCTTGACACTATGAAGGAGGTGAATGTCAACATCAATGAAAACAAGAGACGCAAAGATGTTGGTGAGATGTAAATCAAAGCTGATAGACAAGTTTCCGTCTGTGCTAGTTTTCTGTGGGACAGTTGTTTCCAGTTTTTGCTATCTGAAATGTAGGGGGCCTGCCTGTAATAAGACCCGCGGCAATTTCTCTAACTGCTCCAAATATATTACAATTTAATCACCCTGTCAGTATTCTATCAGGGATGCGGTTACGTGACCGGCAGTTAGGAGACCACCGGTCACAATACTGACACCTGGATTCCGAACCATGCATATCCTGCCGGTTGGCATGCCGACAAATAGACATTCATAGAGTGGGAATAGAACCTGTGACGAGCGCGGCGAGCCCACATACCCAACCCTTCTATCATACCGTGCCCAAACCCCCCATGACCATGTTGTTGCCAGTTGTGTGGCATGGGTGCACACCATCATGCCAGGTCACCTAAAACAATTTTGAAGCCCAATACAAACCAGACTGGTTTTATCAGAACAAGCAATTTTAGATTAAATAAAACCGATTACACTTGTATACGTTGGTCCTGACACTAGTGTGGAGCATGTTGCAAAGTACCAATGTTTGGTACTTTGCGCATACACCGGACAGTACGGGACTGCGATGTAGCACGATTGGCATCAGACTGTTAGTGATGGTCAGTCTGATGCCATTTGGAGTGGTTGATGGCCCCTGTTTCCCAAAACAGAGACGTGGTGCCACTGTTGTGGGGAAGGGAGGAGGCCAGGAGCCCCGTCCAAGGACAGAGATACCCTGGCCAATGTGTTGCAGATGATCCGACGCTGCGTCTGCCTCCTGCTGCATTAGCATATAAGTGCTATGGCTGTGCTTCCAAGTAAGCAGTAGTGATAGCAGCTCCAGGCCTATGATACAGTAAATGGAGCAATTGAGATATGTAGCGCATTAGTATGTAATATGATTTGTTAGAGCTGTGGCCACATCATGCAGTATGATGGATGGAATGGAGCTGTTGTGCATGACCAGTGGCAGCAGCTCATCCTTCCAAGTCTGCTGAGTGTGTAGCTCTGAGTTCTTCTGGAAACCTTAACGGTGCATGCGTCACAGATCTCAGTATCACAATTGTACAATAGTGACTCATGGATCTTTTAAAATGTGTCAGAAGTAAAGAATACACCTCATTGCCAACTAGGAGATCTGGGAAATATGCCCTGTTACTGGTCCATGGTTAGGACTGGAGTTGTAGATACTGTCATTGGCGTTTCTGTAATGGGTAAATTGTCCTGAGATTATGAACAATGCCCATGGAAAATTCTTAAAATGTTCACTGTTGATTTTCAGCCACCAAGTACCTGCAATCAGACCAGAGGACGTTAAGGGAGAAAGTGTCCTTTCTGAATACTCATACTATCTCCAAGAAATCTCAGCGTCTAAGCCAGTTTTTAAAGCAACAAGCAGGAGTGTCTCCCAAGGTACGAGTGTGCAGCCCTGTACATCAGACATTCTAGCCGCTGAATTCAGGCTGTGTAAAAAAGGTGACATCTTTTTATCTCTTGTAATTTTTTTTTTAATTTTTTTTTACAATGGTGACATGATCAACGTTTTTTTCTTAATGTAAGCTGACACAAGCAATAAAACCGCTTGGTAGCTAAATGTTGGCCTAAGATCAAAAATGTAGCACATCAGCCAATCTGGGGTCAATGCTTATTAGGAATTTGCTGAATTCCTAATTTTCAGGTTTGTTTTTGTGCGTCAAAGATAATGCAACTTCCTTTATTTTAGAAGACTGACAGCTAAGTCTTCCTTGTTTTGATGTATTTACATTTGGAAGTATTCTAACTACACTGCTGCTTTTAGGTTATCAAACGTAGGGGTAAAGTTACTAACATTCGTAATTTTCGGAAAAAGGTCAAAGTTCAATCACGAATGACATCGAAAGTGTAAAACTGCAACTTTTTGAATTGATTACGACTAATTTACTAAGCTGTCGTATTCGGGTTTTTCTTTTGTTCCGATGTCGATGTCATTCGTGTTTTTTTTTCTATTTTTACGGCAGTGATTAGCAAAACACTGCCGACTTTTTAAAAATGAATCTCGGCCGGATCTGTGTGATCCGTGCTGGGGTTCATTTTTTTTTTTTTTTTTTTTTAAATTAAACAGTGTAAAATTAAAAAAAAAATTGCGTGGGGTCCCCCCTCCTAAGCATAACCAGCCTCGGGCTCTTTGAGCCGATCCTGGTTGCAGAAATATGGGGAAAAAAATGACAGGGGTTCCCCCATATTTAAGCAACCAGCATCGGGCTCTGCGCCTGGTCCTGGTTCCAAAAATACGGGGGACAAAAAGAGTAGGGGTCCCCTGTATTTTTAAAACCAGCACCGGGCTCCACTAGCTGGACAGATAATGCCACAGCCGGGGGTCACTTTTATATAGTGCCCTGCGGCCGTGGCATCAAAAATCCAACTAGTCACCCCTGGCCGGGGTACCCTGGGGGAGTGGGGACCCCTTCAATCAAGGGGTCCCCCCCCCAGCCACCCAAGGGCCAGGGGTGAAGCCCGAGGCTGTCCCCCCCCATCCAATGGGCTGCGGATGGGGGGGCTGATAGCCTTTGTTGTAAATGAAAAGATATTGTTTTTAGTAGCAGTACTACAAGTCCCAGCAAGCCTCCCCCGCATGCTGGTACTTGGAGAACCACAAGTACCAGCATGCGGCGGAAAAACGGGCCCGCTGGTACCTGTAGTACTATTACTAAAAAAATACCCAAATAAACACAAGACACACACACCTTGAAAGTAAAGATTTATTACATACATGCACACAAACATACATACATACTTACCTTATGTTCACACGCAGGTCGGTCCTCTTGTCCAGTAGAATCCATGGGGTACCTGTAGAAAAAATTATACTCACAAAATCCAGTGTAGATCGGTCCTCTTCAAATCCATTTGTAATCCAGGTACTTGATTAAAATAAAAAAACGGACACACGAGCCACGAACTGAAAGGGGCCCCATGTTTTCACATGGGACTCCTTTCCCCGAATGCCAGAAACCCACTCTGACTTCTGTCTAAGTGGGTTTCCTCAGCCAATCAGGGAGCGCCACGTTGTAGCACTCTCCTGATCGGCTGTGTGCTCCTGTACTGAGTGACAGGCGGCACACGGCAGTGTTGCAATGTAGCGCCTATGCGCTCCATTGTAACCAATGGTGGGAACTTTCTGCTCAGCGGTGACGTCACTTTAGGTCAACCGCAGGGCAGAAAGTTCCCACCATTGGTTACAATGGAGCGCATAGGCGCTACATTGTAACACTGCCGTGTGCCGCCTGTCACTCAGTACAGGAGCACACAGCCAATCAGGAGAGTGCTACAACGTGGCGCTCCCTGATTGGCTGAAGAAACCCACTTAGACAGAAGTCAGAGTGGGTTTCTGGCATTCGGGGAAAGGAGTCCCATGTGAAAACATGGGGCCCCTTTCAGTTCGTGGCTCGTGTGTCCGTTTTTTTATTTTAATCAAGTACCTGGATTACAAATGGATTTGAAGAGGACCGATCTACACTGGATTTTGTGAGTATAATTTTTTTCTACAGGTACCCCATGGATTCTACTGGACAAGAGGACCGACCTGCGTGTGAACATAAGGTAAGTATGTATGTATGTTTGTGTGCATGTATGTAATAAATCTTTACTTTCAAGGTGTGTGTGTCTTGTGTTTATTTGGGTATTTTTTTAGTAATAGTACTACAGGTACCAGCGGGCCAGTTTTTCCGCCGCATGCTGGTACTTGTGGTTCTCCAAGTACCAGCATGCGGGGGAGGCTTGCTGGGCCTTGTAGTACTGCTACTAAAAACAATATCTTTTCATTTACAACAAAGGCTATCAGCCCCCCCATCCGCAGCCCATTGGATGGGGGGGGGGCAGCCTCGGGCTTCACCCCTGGCCCTTGGGTGGCTGGGGGGGGGGGACCCCTTGATTGAAGGGGTCCCCACTCCCCCAGGGTACCCCGGCCAGGAGTGACTAGTTGGATTTTTGATGCCACGGCCGCAGGGCACTATATAAAAGTGACCCCCGGCTGTGGCATTATCTGTCCAGCTAGTGGAGCCCGGTGCTGGTTTTAAAAATACGGGGGACCCCTACTCTTTTTGTCCCCCGTATTTTTGGAACCAGGACCAGGCGCAGAGCCCGATGCTGGTTGCTTAAATATGGGGGAGCCCCTGTCAATTTTTTCCCCATATTTCTGCAACCAGGATCGGCTCAAAGAGCCCGAGGCTGGTTATGCTTAGGAGGGGGGACCCCACGCAATTTTTTTTTGGGAAAAAAACCACTTTCCCACCCCTTCCCACTGATAGACATGCACGGATCTCATGGATCCCTGCATGCCTATGCAATCACGAATATAAAAAGCAGGTCTGCTTTTTTTTAGCACTTTTTTGCGATTTGTAATTTTTCACGGCAGTGTTTTCCTCTTTGGAGATTTGCACTTTTTAGTAAATTACCGAGTTCTACTAATTTGCTGGCGTATTTTGACCGATGGTGTATTCATTCGTATTTTTTTACAACTACTTCCAAAAAAATACGAATGCCCTCATCTCTGCCGTGATTTGAGTTTAGTAAATTACCGAGATGACACTTTGAAGAAAAAACGGCATCTCTGTCAAAATCGGGACCTTAGTAAATTTACCCCGTAGTGTCAATTATTTCCTGTACCGGTCTTGGTTTTCATATCCTAAAGCCAGCCTTACAGTGTAAGATTGTCCTGCAAATCAGGCGGATTAATGACCGCTCAGAACCATTATCTTACATTGTATGGGCAACGATAATGGGGGTCATTCCGAGTTGATCGCAGCCAGCAACTTTTTGCTGCTGCGATCAACTAATCCCCACCTATGGGGGAGTGTATTTAGCAGAGCAGGGCTGCGATCGCTTGTGCAGCCCTGCTATGCTTAAAATGTTTCCTGCAAAACAAGACCAGCCCTGCAGCTACTTACCCTGTGCGACGGATCCAGCGATGAAGGTCCTGGTCCTGATGTCAGACATCCGCCCTCCGTTCGCCTGGACACGCCTGCGTTCTTCTTACCACTCCCCGAAAACGGCCTCCAACGGTGAGTATCCGCCCCGGACCGCCTCTCTGCTGTCAATCTCCTTTCCGTCCAGCGCTGCGTCTTTTCTTCACGCTAGGCGCTCCGTTGCCTGGCGACGTCACGCATGCTTAGTTCTGACCCGTTCGCACCGCAGCAAACAACCGAATGACCCCCAGTATACCAAAGCTCAGCAATAGCGAGAATATGTTGTGAGCTGTTGCTATGGTTTTCCAATGTACTGTCAGTTAGGATATCTCTTTCAAATCGTGCAAGTGTATGGGAATTCACGATTGGTTTGTGTCCAGTTCTCTAGGAAGGCTTCAGATGATGCATCACTTTTGTGAGCGACCTACAGTATAAATGTCCACATACATATAGGGATTTAATAAATAAATAATGTGAAGAAATAATGTGGAGTACCCCCAGGTTTCTGGGTACTTAATCTTAGGCTTTACCATCCAAGGCTTGTGGAACCAAAGAGGGGACAACCACGGTATGTGTTCCCCTAGTATGATTCCAGCCAGCCCCAGGCCAGATATCGCTGGATTCCCTAGGGGGATTGGGTCCCCCCTTAGGCATACCCAGTCGATGTGCCAGTAAAACTAAGGACCTTCTTGCACTTGTGAGGCAGTAGGTGTGGGGTAATTGTTGTAAAAGATAGAAAATTACACTGTCTTTGGTGCACTAGAGGTGCCAACATGGCCTGGTGCCCAAAATGTCTGCCAGGGCATGCTGAAACTTAGCAAACACAAGTGCCAGCATGCTCTGGCACCTGGGCCTGCTGACATCTGTATTGCACCAGGAAAATATGCAAAAAACACACAAACTTATTAAGAGTAAAACAAACACTCCTGCATGCATCAAACCCGTGCGTGCCTGAAAAGAGGGCATGACCTCGCCAAAAGGAGGCGTGGCTTTGTGGGAATCTTGTCTTCATGACTGAGGGGGCATGCCCAGCACTCTGTAAACTATTGGCATGCCCCCAGTGAATAGATGCTGTGTGCATGCGCACAGCATCTATTCTCCTCAGCTAAGCAGAGCAGCCAGTGTTAGGGAGCTTCCCAACTGCCCCATCCCCCCCACCGCAGGGCACTGTGCCCCCAAAAAATCCCACGAAAATCTGTACAGTTGGAAGAGGAGAAGGAGTAGTAGTAGTAGTCGTAGTAATCCATGTGTCTGCAATCTACACGCAGCTCAATTTATATTCAGTTCCTTTCAGAGACATCCTTCATATTAATGTTAGGCGGCCTCAGAGACGTCCCCATTATCCGGGTGCCCTAGACAGCTGCCTAATGGTAGCTCTGGCCCTGCATATAAAATATCTTCTAGAATTATTTAACCTACAATGCCTTGCTAAAGTATTCACCCCCCTTTGCATTTTTCATGTTTTGTTGCCTCACAACCTGGAATTTAAAATGGATTGTTTGAAGGTTTGCGTCATTTCATGCACAGAACATGCCTACAACTTTGGAGATGGATTTTTTTAAATTTTTTTTATTGTGAAGCAAACAACAAATAGGACAAAATATCAGAAAACTTCAGCGTGCATAACTATTCACCCCCCTAAAGTCAGTGCTTTGTAGAGCCACCTTTTGCGGCAATTACAGCTGCACGTCACTTTGGATAAGTCTCTCTGAGTTTGCCACATCTTGCCACTGGGATTTTTGCCCATTCCTCAAGGCAAAACTGCTCCAGCTCCTTCATGTTGGATGGTTTCTGTTTGTGAACAGCAATCTTCAAGTCTGACCACAGATTCTCAATTGTATTGAGATCTGGTCTTTGACTAGGCCATTCCAACACACTTAAATGTGTCCCCTTAAACCACTTGAGTGTTGCTTTAGCAGTATGCTTCAGGTCATTGTCCTGCTGGAAGGTGAACCTCCGTCCCTGTCTCAAATCGCAGGCAGATTGAAACAGATTTTGCACCATCCATCTTTCCCTCGAGTTGAAACAGTTTCCCAGTCCCTGCTTCTGAAAAACATCCCCACAGCATGATGCTGCCACCACCCTGTTTCACTGTGGGGATGGTGTTCTTGGGGTGATGGGATGTGTTGCGCAAGACATAGCGTTTTCCGTGGTGGCCGTAAAGTTCAATTTTAGTCTCATCTGACCAGAGCACCTTCCTCCATATATTTGGGGAGCCTCTGCTGTGGAACTCTGCAGCTCCTTCAGGGTTACCTTTGGTCTCTGTGCTGCCTCTCTGATTACTGCCCTCCTTGCCTGGTCTGTGAGTTTTGGTGGCCGGCCCTCTCTTAGCAGGTTTGTTGTGGTACCATGTTCTTTCCATTTGAAGATGATTGATTTGATGGTGCTCCGGTGGATCATCAAAGATTTGAATATTTTTTTTTATAACCCAACCCTTACTTGTACTTCTCAACAACTTTGTTCCTGACTTGTTTGGAGGTCTTCATGGTGTGATGCCTCTTGCTTAGTGGTGTTGCAGCCTCTGGGGCCTTTCAGAAAAGGTGTGTGTATACTGACAAATCATGCGACACTTAGATTGCACACAGGTGGACTTCATTTCACTAATTATCTTACTTCTGAAGGTAATTGGTTGCACCAGAACTTTTGAGGGGCTTCATAGCAAAGCATACATATGCACATGCCAATTTTCAGATTTGAATTTATAAAAATTATTTTTTATATAAATTTTTCTCATTTCACTTCACCAACTTAGACTATTTTGTGCAGATCCATCACATAAAATTCAGATAAAAATAAAATTACAGGTTGTAATATAACAAAATAGGTAAAAAGCTAAGGGGGGTAAATACTTTAGCAAGGCATTGTAAATGAATCTGAAATCTAAGAAACAATGCATTCTATGCTCCAATGACAAAAAAAACAGAATGTCCTGGGAAAAACTATCTGATGGGAGGCTACAGTCATGGTCTTGTCCAGGTATATACGGAACAGGGATATTTGTTTGAGTGTTATTAATAATTTAGTTAATGGATGCCTCCTATGCCAGAGGTCGCCGGTCCCTGTTTAAAATGGTCTGAGTTGCCCGATTATGATGAGCTGTCTTCCTTGGTAGAAAGAAGACAAGGAGTTTGATACCCTGGCTGAGAGGTTTCAGAGACTGGCAGCAGCTGTTAACCAGGTGGAAGAAAACGTTGTATCCTATGTGAAGAATGTACAGGTAAGCCTTGCCAGTGTATAGAAATGATACAATCTAAATCTAACAGCAGTAAGAGGGGTTATACTGTATACTGTAGTGTCATCTCACCATCCATTTATTTTCATTTTTGTATGCTCCATTATTTTTGACTAATTTAAAGATCAAATATTTGGAGGTCTATTATGCACCAGTGAAGAAGTGAGCTAGTGGAGAAGTTGCCCATGGCAACCAATCAGCTGCTATGTATAATTTGATAGAATGCATTTGATAACTGTTACCTCAGCGCTGATTTGTTGCCATGGGCAACTTCTCCACTGGCTCACTTATCCACTCTTCCCAGTGCTTCATAAGTAGACCCTTCAGCCTCCATAGTGTATTCATTAAATAAATGTATCTATTTGTGTGACCCAGGGCTGGCTCTAGGCCTACTAGTACCCTCAGCGAGAACATGTGAAAGCGCCCCCCCCCCCCAACCCCTATGCATGCGCCGAAGGCGCGCGCTCTCCAGGAAAAGTGGGAGTGGCCTCTGGAAAAGTGGGTGTGGCCTCATAACTTCATATTATTAGACTATAAATAAATATATTTTCAACCCCCCCCTACGCACACAATTAGCAGCCTTACACATAACGCCTACAGTAGTGTTCCTTACACACAATGTCTCCAGTATAGTGCCAGATGCACATAATGTCTCCAGTATAGTGCCAGATACACATAATGTGCAGTGCCAGATAGACATGATATGCCCCCCAGCAGTGCCAGCTACACATGACGTGCCCCCCAGCAATGCCAGCTACACACAATATGCCCCCCAGCAGTGCCAGCTACACATGATAGTGTTCACTTTTTAGGGCAGGGTGCTGATCACAGGGAGGGCACATTTTTTAAGTTAGAAGGGCAAAATGATGTACATACTGTAATGCTTGGTGCTCATCTACCTACGGCTCGCAGCAAAAATTTAGGGGCGCTGCTTCGTGGGGAAGGTGCGTGGCCACATAATAGTGGCAATTCGCATTACACCACACAGTAGTGCAGTTAATACACACTGCACCAGGTAGAACCTCCTAGACACTTTGCGCCAGGCAGAGCACGTTAGACACTTTGCGCCAGGCAGAGCACGTTTGCGCCAGGCAGAGCACGTTAGACACTTTGCGCCAGGCAGAGCACGTTAGACACTTTGCGCCAGGCAGAGCACGTTAGACACTTTGCGCCAGGCAGAGCACGTTAGACACTTTGCGCCAGGCAGAGCACGTTAGACACTTTGCGCCAGGCAGAGCACGTTAGACACTTTGCGCCAGGCAGAGCACGTTAGACACTTTGCGCCAGGCAGAGCACGTTAGACACTTTGCGCCAGGCAGAGCACGTTAGACACATTGCCTAGCCACAGTCGCCTAGCGGGAACACTACATAATATGCTCCCCAGCCGTGCCAGCTACACATGACATGCCCCCCAGCCGTGCCAGCAACACATGACATGCCCCCCAACAGTTCCAGATACATAAATGCCCCTACAGTGCCAGATACAGAAATGCCCCCACAGTGCCAGATACAGAAATGCCCCCACAGTGTCAGATATGCCCCCACAGTGCCATATATGCCCCCACGGTGCCAGATATGCCCCCACAGTGCCAGATATGCCCCTACAGTGCCAGATACATAAATGACCCTACAGTGCCAGATACAGATATGTCCCCACAGTTCCAGATCATAAATGCCCCTACAGTGCCAGATACAGATATGCCTCCACAGTGCCAGATAAATGCCCCCACAGGGCCAGATATGTCCCCATAGTGCCAGATACATAAATGCCCCCACAGGGCCAGATATGCCCCCACAGTGCCAGATACAGAAATGCCCCCACAGTGCCAGATACAGAAATGCCCCCACAGTGCCAGATACAGAAATGCCCCCACAGTGCCAGATACAGAAATGCCCCCACAGTGCCAGATACAGAAATGCCCCCACAGTGCCAGATACAGAAATGCCCCCACAGTGCCAGATACAGAAATGCCCCCACAGTGCCAGATACAGAAATGCCCCCACAGTGCCAGATACAGAAATGTCCCCACAGTTCCAGATACAGATATGCCCCTAAAGTGCCAGATACAGAAATGCCCCCACAGTGCCAGATACATAAATGCCCCCACAGTGCCAGATACAGAAATGCCCCCACAGTGCCAGATACAGAAATGTCCCCACAGTTCCAGATACATAAATGCCCCCACAGTGCCAGATAAAATACCTGCGGCGCTGGGAGGGGGAGGAGTACTGCTGTCCGGGTGTGGGCGGGCAGGCTGCCTCCGAAGCACTTGTGTGCTTGTGTAGACACCGGCGCCGCTCAGCGCGCATAGCGCACACGAGTTCAAGGCCAATGCTGCACAGGGCAGGCTCCAGGTTCGAAATGGCGGTGCCAGCGCGCAGCGCCCAGTAAGGGTGGAGCCCTGCGCAGCCGCTCTATTCGAACATGCCTGGAGCCGGCCCTGGTGTGACCATTCCTGCAGAAAAAAAGCTCAGCAGTAAAATATTACATCTATCGCAGGCTAGGGGACAATCGGAGGCTTGTGATGAATCCCTTTTTATGTCTGTTGGCTAAATTACAGTAGTATGATCACCCACTGATACCCTTTGTGGATATCGGCTGATGTGACCTTAGGGTGAACTTAGTTTGCTTTATGGAAAAATAAGCTCTTCGGTATATCTGAAGTTAGGGTGGAATCCTGTATACAGTAACTTGGACTCCAGTGCTATCCAGACTTTTATTTGTGTCTGTATATAAACTGCTATAATATATGCTTAGTGGTGAGCAGCCCCAATCACTGCCTAAAGATGTCCTGGTTTTCTCTGTCCACTGCCTGCAGCTGAACTGTCTGTAACATATACATGTCATTTTTATATACACATCTTTTCTGCTCAACAGGAATTTATCCTTATACAGCCCCAGACCTATCCACTAGAGTACCTGCAGGAAACCGTCCATCCGTTCCAGGGCTTCTCACAAGAACTCTGCAACAATGTCTACACAGTGTTTGTAAGTGCTTTTAATGCTCAGATTTATTAATTATTCAATTGACTAGTTAAAAACCTGTCAGACTGACGGACACAGGTCTGTACTACGGGGGAGGGGGCTTGGCGGCAGCGGACACTACCCACACAGGAGCTCCCGGGTTTCTGGAAGTCCTGCTGCTGGGAGCCGGGGGGTCTGTACTGCTGAGTGCGTGTGTGTGTGTGTGTATGTATATGTGTGTGTATATGTATGTATGTGTGTGTGTGTATATGTATGTGTATATGTATGTATATATATATGTATATATACATACATACATACATACATACATACATACATACATACATATACAGGTTGAGTATCCCTTATTCAAAATGCTTGGGACCAGAGGTATTTTGGATATGGGATTTTTCCGTATTTTGGAATAATTGCATACCATAATGAGATATCATGGTGATGGGACCTAAATCTAAGCACAGAATGCATTTGTTTCATATACACCTTATACACACAGCCTGAAGGTCATTTAATACAATATTTTTTATAACTTTGTGCATTAAACAAAGTGTGTGTACATTCACACAATTCATTTATGTTTCATATACACCTTATATACACAGCCTAAAGGTCATTTAATACAATATTTTTAATAACTTTGTGCATTAAACAAAGTTTTTGTACATTGAGCCATCAAAAAACAAAGGTTTCACTATCTCACTCTCACTCAAAAAAGTCTGTATTTCGGAATATTCCGTATTTCGGAATATTTGGATATGGGATACTCAACCTGTGTGTGTGTGTGTGTGTGTGTGCATGTATATATGTATATATATATAATTATAATTATATTCTGTAATGGGCAGGCTGTAATGATGTTGCACTATATGCCCCAGTACTGGCACGTGCAAGCTCATCAGTCTTTGGAAAGCTCCCGGTCAGTCTGGGGGTAGAGGACACTAGTAGCTACCAGCAGCTGGCCAGAGGGGGTCTGTGCATGGCCAGTGCGGTGTGTGGAAGGGATGAGTATAGGACCCTGCCCCTCCTATGGTGCGCAGTATATACAGCAGTCGAGCCGTTTATCTGCCTCCTCCTCACCCTCATCATCTGTAGCCCTAGCACCGACCCCTCCTCCTCCCAGTCACCTCACTTCTAACCCTACAGATGGTCTCACCCTTTTTTTGGCACCATAAAATGTAAACATGGCCGCAGTGGAACACACTTCCCTTTCTGTGCACTCCACCGATAGTTGATGGTCGTCATGTGACCGCGGTGGATCGCACTTCCGGTATGCGGTCCAACGATGAGGAAATGACGATAGCGTGATGTAGTGCACCTCACTGGGTGCCCGAAAGCAAGGCCACGGTGGAATGCACTTACATTTCCGTGCGTTCCACCGGACTGTTAGTTCCAAAATGGCCACGGTGGAACACACTTCCAGCATGCGCTTCACTGTGGAGGTACTAATGGAGAAGTGCATCCTACAATGTGCTCCCGCACCACATTACATCGAGACAAAGCTATCCTTCTAATGATCCACTGTGGAATGCTAGAAACAATCTGCGCTCCACCTAGGATTACACAGATACTAACTCCTATATGTAACCCATGTGTAGACCACATCTAGGGTACTACTAGAGGGGTATAATGAGATGGTAATATCACAGGGGCACCACTTCCCAATGATTCCACCATTACATGGTATACAGTGAGTCAATTACAGAATATATCATTTATTTATTACCAGTTATTTATATAGCGCACACATATTCCGAAGCGCTTTACAGGGAATATTTGGCCATTCACATTAGTCCCTGCCCCAGTGGAGTTTACAATCTATATTCCCTACCACATTGCTACGCACACACATTCATACTAGAGTTCATTTTGTCAGAAGCCAATTAACTTACCAGTATATTTTTGGAAGGATTGTGGGAAGAAACCGGAGTACCCAGAGGAAACCCACGCAAGTACTGGGAGAATATACAAACTCCGCACAGTTAGGGCCATGGTGGTAATCGAACCCATGACCTTAGTGCTGTGAGGCAGTAATGCTAACCATTACACCATCCGTACTGCCCATATATAAACCGTTCCATTTACAGAATATTTGAACAATTCCATTTAGATTCAATAAAATGATAGAACCTCAATAATTATATACAAAGAATGCAGAAATGGACAGTTGAAGCAATGATGACATGCGGTGAGGTGAGGCAGAGCCTTTCCTGTCATACGAACGTTTGAGCCAGAATTTTAACTGTATAAAGTATATGAAAAATACAAAGAATACAGTATGTTAGAAATATCTTGTTTGTATTATTCTAATCATTTTTATAGTCAAAACTCTGGAGTAAAATGTCTATGGCAGGTGAGGCACCTACCTTTTTCCGCACTTCTTTGATCAAAACCCACCAAATTTCCAGGAGTTTATACCTCTGCACCTTTGCATAATGCCCATATGCACTCTTTGGCTCGTAAATTGTGTGTAAATCTGGCTCTGGTACTAGCCAGTGCCTCCTCAGCCATTTGCAATTCACCTCACTGCACGTCCCTGATATATTTATTTATTACCAGTTATTTATATAGCGCACACATATTCCGCAGCACTTTCCAGAGAATATTTGGCCATTCACATCAGTCCCTGCCCCAGTGGAGCTTACAATCTACACTGCTCAAAAAAATAAAGGGAACACTTAAACAACACATCCTAGATCTGAATGAATGAAATATTCTTATTAAATACAGGTTGAGTATCCCTTATCCAAAATGCTTGGGACCAGAGGTATTTTGGATATCGGATTTTTCCGTATTTTGGAATAATTGCATACCATAATGATATATTATGGTTATGGGACCTACATCTAAGCACAGAATTCATTTATGTTACATATACACCTTATACACACAGCCTGAAGGTCATTTTAGCCAATATTTTTTAGAACTTTGTGCATTAAACAAAGTATGTCTACATTCACACAATTCATTTATGTTCCTTATACACCTTATACACACAGCCTGAAGGTCATTTAATACAATGTTTAATAACTTTGTATATTAAACAAAGTTTGTGTACATTGAGCCATCAAAAAACAAAGGTTTCACTATCTCACTCTCACTCAAACAAGTCCGTATTTCGGAATATTCCGTATTTCGGAATATTTGGATATGGGATACTCAACCTGTACTTTGTTCTTTACATAGTTGAATGTGCTGACAACAAAATCACACACAAATTATCAATGGAAATCAAATTTATTAACCCATGGAGGTCTGGATTTGGAGTCATACTCAAAATTAAAGTGGAAAAACACACTACAGGCTGATCCAACTTTGATGTAATGTCCTTAAAACAAATCAAAATGAGTCTCAGTAGTGTGTGTGGCCTCCACGTGCCTGTATGACCTCCTTACAACGCCTGGGCATGCTCCCGATGAGGTGGCGGATGGTCTCCTGAGGGATCTCCTCCCTGACCTGGACTAAAGCATCCGCCAACTCCTGGACAGTCTGTGGTGCAACGTGGCGTTGGTGGATGGGGCGAGGCATGATGTCCCAGATTTGCTCAGTTGGATTCAGGTCTGGGGAACGGGCGGGCCAGTCCATAGCATCAATGCCTTCGTCTTGCAGGAACTGCTGACACACTCCAGCCACATGAGGTCTAGCATTGTCTTGCATTAGGAGGAACCCAGGGCCAACTGCACCAGCATATGGTCTCACAAGGGGTCTGAGGATCTCATCTCGGTACCTAATGGCAGTCAGGCTACCTCTGGCGAGCACATGGAGGGCTGTGCGGCCCCCCAAATAAATGCCACCCCACACCAATACTGACCCACTGCCAAATCGGTCATGCTGGAGGATGTTGCCGGCAGCAGAACGTTCTCCTTGGCGTCTCCAGACTCTGTCACGTCTGTCACATGTGCTCAGTGAGAACCTGCTTTTATCTGGGAAGAGCACAGGGCGCCAGTGGCGAATTTGCCAATCTTGGTGTTCTCTGGCACATGCCGAACGTCCTGCTCGGTGTTGGGCTGTAAGCACAACCCCCACCTGTGGACGTCGGGCCCTCATACCACCATCATGGAGTCTATTTCTGATCATTTGAGTAGACACATGCACATTTGTGGCTAGCTGGAGGTAATTTTGCAGGGCTCTGGCAGTGCTCCTCCTGTTCCTCCTTGCACAAAGGCAGAGGTAGCGGTCCTGCTGCTGGGTTGTTGCCCTCCTACGGCCTCCTCCACATCTCCTGATGTACTGGCCTGTCTCCTGGTAGCGCCTCCATGCTCTGGACACTACGCTGACAGAGACAGCAAACCTTCTTGCCACAGCTCGCATTGATGTGCCATCCTGGATGAGCTACACTACCTGAGCCACTTGTGTGGGTTGTAGACTCCATCTCATGCTACCACTAGAGTGAAAGCACCGCCAGCTTTCAAAAGTGACCAAAACATCAGCCAGAAAGCATAGGAGATGAGAAGTGGTCTGTGGTCACCACCTGCAGAACAACTCCTTTTATTGGGGGTGTCTTGCTAATTGCCTATAATTTCCACCTGTTGTCTATTCCATTTGCACAACAGCATGTGAAATTGATTGTCAATCAGTGTTGCTTCCTAAGTGGACAGTTTGATTTCACAGAAGTGTGATTGACTTGGAGTTACATTGTGTTGTTTAAGTGTTCCCTTTATTTTTTTGAGCAGTGTATATTCCCTACCACATGTACACGCACACACATTCACGCTAGGGTTAATTATATTATATAGATATATATAATATATGTCATATTGGATCTTTGGAAACTGCTGGAGGTGCAGCAACACAGTTACCAGAGACAGAATTCACTTTTTGGAGTTCTCCACCAACCTCGATTGACCAATTATCTGATCATTGCATATTTAATCTATTGAAGAGCCAGGTTATATTAATATGGATTCATGTTACCATAACTGGCTCACTGAGTGCTCATTTGATACATCCATACAATTGAGGCCTTAATCGTTGCTTCATTTAAAGATTTACCCCTGATGAAGTTTCGGAGAGAGACGGAACACGTTGGGTTTTCTGTGCAATTGTGACTTTTTAGCTCTTCCTAATTAAAACACGGGAGAAGGAGATTCTTTTATAATACGGTCACTGTTGTCAAACGGACATTGTTTTATTGTGCTTATCAAATGTATGATCTTTTATGAAAATGTTCTTAAATAAGTGTTAAATTGGAACATTGGGGGTCATTCCGAGTTGATCGCTAGCTGCCGTTGTTCGCAGCGCAGCGATCAGGCTAAAAATCAGCATTTCTGCGCATGTGTAAACCCCGCAATGCGCACGCGCGACGTACGGGTACAAAGCCCGTTGTGGTTGTGCACAGATTCTAGCAAAGTTTTCAGTCGCACTGATGGCCGCAAGAGTATCAAGTGGGTATCAACTGACCGTTTTCAAGGAGTGTTTGAAAAAATGCAGGCGTGCGTGCGCGTGTGTGTGTGTGTGTATGTATGTATGTATGTATGTGTGTGTATATATATATATATATATATATATATATTCAAATGCACAGATCTGAGGGCGCTAGAAAAATGGTATTGTTCACGTACTTAATTGCAGTGGTATACAATAAAAGTCTCAAATACATTCAAGTAAAATGTATTCAGAAAAATACAATAAAACATCAAGAGCATCGATAAGGTTTCACAAAGCTGTGTCTTCGGATTTATCCGGTTTTACATTCAGTTTCTTTGTTTGTATAGGTTCACTGACACATGCAGAAAGGTAGATTGTTCCAACGCGTTTTGTCCCTTAATGGGACTTCTTCAGGGGTACAGAAATCGGATGCTCAGACAATGAGGTGGGAATAACTTGGTAAACTGTCTACACCTCGAATTGTACCAGTTGAGGTAGGTATATACAACCAGGTTATATCTGGTGTATTTGATCGCAACGCAATATGGCTTCATATCGTGGCGTGATGGATTATATCTCAACAATGGTCTTAGTATGACCAATGGTAAATTAACAAATATCTATCACTGAACTGTTGTGGATGATGATCAACTTTCAGCATATAGAGCACTGGGCATAATATGCATAAAAATGATGTGTTCCTCGGAGTCCATTGTATATCACTGCAATTAAGTACGTGAACAATACCATTAATCTAGCGCCCTCCGATCTGTGCATTTGATGTTTTTGAACGTTGACTAATGGGAGGTTCTTCTAGAGGTGCTGCTTTAGACTCACATTTAGTGCTATTGGGTACCCCAGTCTGTGTGTGTGTGTGTGTGTGTATATATATATATATATATATATATATATATATATATATACAAACAAAAAACCCAGCACTCACCAAAGTAAACTCACTTATCCTCAACAATTCAATAAATAAATGATGAGGGTTTAGTTGGTGGATTGGCCAATGCACGGAAGCCTGCATACCGATTTTCAAGGTACCCCACCTTCATGCAGGTCCTACACTATCACAGAGTCTTAAAACCTGACTACTTCACTGCTGTTACACACACTATTCACCTGGACAAAGGGACTTGCGTGTCCCGAAACGTTGGGATCTATGAAGTGATTTTCAATACACTTTTTACTGCTTAAGACCCTGAGTGCCGCTGTTTGTTTTACCGCTCTTATATATATATATATATATATCTCCTTGAATAGTTGCTAACTTGAAGTGTCTTTAATGTTGTTGCCTTTTCTTGGGATATTTTCCTCCTCCTGGATCCAATGTTTTTTCTCATGAAATTACACCCGTGCACCCAAAACACAAAAAAATGCCAGCAGGTCACTCATGGCGTAGTAAATAGATGTTTATTACCGAGCAATGTAAATAAAAAATCTCATTTTGCATATCAGCGAACCTGTCACCTCAGGGTCGCAGTCATTAGGGATGAAGCATGTTGGGTGGTGAATAAACGTGACATTTTGCTTCTCTGTGTATTTGGAGCTGCAGTATGTGTCGGTCAGCTTCTGAATCAGGCCATCTCATTCAAATGGAGTGATATAAAAGTAATTAAGGCAGCCAATTGTGTTATATGCAAAATGGGTTTATTTATCAATAGAAAGACAAAGGGTGTACGTCAAATATATATTACACTTATCTGGAATTGAACCAAGAAATGGGCCCTTTAGTTCTTGAATACTTTAGAAGTTAGCATATTTCTTATTGTGCCTTTTTTGTAGATACACACATCACAAATGTAAGCTTTAAGTTCTGATTACACTTTCTACTTGCAGAAGAGGCGGGTGCAAGTATTGGTTCTGCAGCCTCTTAGTAGCCTTTCGGAGTGCTTAAAGGGGCCAAAAAATCTGATCCGGAAGAGAATGGACAAACTGTTGGACTATGAAAACCTTGAGGAGAAGTACAGCGAGACTGGCAGAATGACACTGGAGGAGGAGGATATTGTGAGGAACTACAAGGCTATCCATTCTGTGCTGCTGTCTGAGCTGCCTAGCTGCATCTCCCTGTCCTTGCAGTGGCTTCAGAAGATTTTGCTAAACTTTATAGCCCTGCAAACAGATTTGGCTGGCCGAGGGCTTCACGCAGCAGAAGCACAAGCTTTTCAGGTACAGTAATGAATGCCTTTAGCGTTGTCCACAAAATCCACAAAAACAATAGGGCAAGAGGTATTGTTAAGTCAAACTGCCTTATTTGGAGTTTATCAATACAGCATAATGAAAAATAATTATACAGAAAGAGATGCTGAAAACTATCCGCAAACAAATGCAATGCCCAAGAATATTCATTTACAAAATGTGAGGATTGTTATGAACATTGGTGCAAGAAAGGTGCTATATCCCGCGGCATCAGTAAGGTGTGTGCTTTTATATGTAGGCACTTTGACTAGAGCATTCTGGATACACATGCATGTGTGATCTGAGTGGGGCAGGAGCACCACGTGGCTGCCACTCCTCATATACGTTATGTGCAATAATTATACAAACCATTTCACTGACTGATACTTTTGTGACACACTGAATAGAAAAGTGTACTAGGCGCCCATGCGTCTCTGGTACATTGCTGTGTCAGCCTGGTCTCCCTGTGTGTTTCTGTTCTATTTACATAGCGATATAGATAGAAAGGTTGTATTGTTGTTCCACCCATGGTATTACTCATAGTGATATCTTGTACCTGGTGCCATTGCTCATGTCCTGTGTTCAGGTGTCACACCTCGTCAGGGGCAGATTGGGATGGAAAAGCAGCCTGGGAAGTATCAGGAAGAAGCTCTGATGGGGGCGGGGTCTGTTGACGGGTGAGTTCTGTGAAGGGGTGGGAGCAGGATTCTACCTCCTCATAGGTCCTGATTCAGAGGCAGTAGCAGTCTTCCTTGCATCTTTTCTGCATCTGTGACTTTATGCCAATGCTGCTACAAAGCCCTTCCCTGGTGTATGTGTGTGCAAAGTCTGAGACACCCACAGTCAGTGTCTACAGATGATGCAGCCTTTTGGGCGTCTTTAAAAGCCTCTATTGCTCTGAAACTTGTACCAGCTCTATGCTAGGTGCATAGCATCCGTTCGAGTATTGCCTTCATTGTGAGTGATTCAGCGTCTCCGTACATAAACACTTTCAGCAACACACCCGTGTCACACCAGTTACATACCCATACTACACTACATCTACACCTGATTAGCCAACTCCCTGTAATTACCCAGGAATGCCCAACACACATTTCAGTTACACTTCTTCATGCGTGCATCTGAATCTGTACCAACACCATTGGGATGTATGTGCGGTGCAACTCGGATGCACACACTCCACTATGTCCAACATCGCCGCTGCATCTGACTGAGAATCAGGCCCATACTGTGCCACAATGGAGCTTGCTATATAAAATAACTACAATATAATGTCACTCTCCTATCTGCTGATCTCTATCTATCTGTAAAATCCTAAATAGCAAACTAGTGCACTCCCCGTGACTTTAGGCATGAAGAAGATTTATTAGGAGCACAGCAACATCACATAGCAGGGCCAGTGTTTTAGTTTGTTGACAGACCTTTGTCAAAATAGTCCAGAGTACAACTACCTGTTTCTCCAAAGTACATATTCCTCTAAAACCTAGCTACCCCCAGGTAGCAGGCTCCTCAACAGTGACGGCCCTGGCTCCTGGAATTGGCCACCACCAGACAGGCTGATACCTTCCGCTTTGCGTTCGCAAAGTGTCACACCTCATACTGTTGCTCCTGTCCTGTGTGCAGGTGTCGTACCTCATACTTTTGCTCCTGTCCTGTGTGCTGGTGTCACACCTCATACTTTTGCTCCTGTCCTGTGTGCTGGTGTCACACCTCATACTGATGTCCCTGTCCTGTATGCTGGTGTCACACCTCATACTGTTGCTCCTGTCCTGTGTGCTGGTGTCGCACCTCATACTGTTGCTCCTGTCCTGTGTGCTGGAGTCGCACCTCATACTGTTGCTCCTGTCCTGTGTGCTGGTGTCACACCTCATACTGATGTCCCTGTCCTGTATGCTGGTGTCACACCTCATACTGATGTCCCTGTCCTGTGTGCTGGTGTCACACCTCATACTGATGCCCCTGTCCTGTGTGCTGGTGTCGCACCTCATACTGTTGCTCCTGTCCTTTGTGCTGGTGTCACACCTAATACTGATGTCCCTGTCCTGTGTGCTGGTGTCACACCTCATACTGATGTCCCTGTCCTGTGTGCTGGTGTTGCACCTCATACTGTTGCTCCTGTCCTGTGTGCTGGTGTCACACCTCATACTGATGTCCCTGTCCTGTGTGCTGGTGTCGCACCTCATACTGATGTCCCTGTCCTGTGTGCTGGTGTCACACCTCATACTGATGTCCCTGTCCTGTGTGCTGGTGTCACACCTCATACTGTTGCTCCTGTCCTGTGTGCTGGTGTCACACCTCATACTGTTGCCCCTGTCCTGTGTGCTGGTGTCGCACCTCATACTTTTGCTCCTGTCCTGTGTGCTGGTGTCACACCTTATACTGTTGCTCCTGTCCTGTGTGCTGGTGTCACACTTCATACTGTTGCTCCTGTCCTGTGTGCTGGTGTCACACCTCATACTGTTGCTCCTGTCCTGTGTGCGGGTGTCGCACCTCATACTGTTGCTCCTGTCCTGTGTGCTGGTGTCACACCTCATACTTTTGCTCCTGTCCTGTGTGCTGGTGTCACACCTTATACTGTTGCTCCTGTCCTGTGTGCTGGTGTCACACCTCATACTGTTGCTCCTGTCCTGTGTGCTGGTGTCACACCTCATACTGTTGCTCCTGTCCTGTGTGCGGGTGTCGCACCTCATACTGTTGCTCCTGTCCTGTGTGCTGGTGTCGCACCTCATACTGTTGCCCCTATCCTGTGTGCTGGTGTCGCACCTCATACTTTTGCTCCTGTCCTGTGTGCTGGTGTCACACCTCATACTGATGTCCCTGTCCTGTGTGCTGGTGTCGCACCTCATACTGTTGCTCCTGTCCTGTGTGCTGGTGTCGCACCTCATACTGTTGCTCCTGTCCTGTGTGCTGGTGTCACACCTTATACTGTTGCTCCTATCCTGTGTGCTGGTGTCACACCTCATACTGATGTCCCTGTCCTGTGTGCTGGTGTCACACCTCATACTGTTGCTCCTGTCCTGTGTGCTGGTGTCACACCTCATACTTTTGCTCCTGTCCTGTGTGCTGGTGTCACACCTCATACTGTTGCCCCTATCCTGTGTGCTGGTGTCAAACCTCATACTGTTGCCCCTGTCCTGTGTGCTGGTGTCACACCTCATACTGTTACTCCTGTCCTGTGTGCTGGTGTCGCACCTCATACCGATGTCCCTGTCCGTGTGCTGGTGTCGCACCTCATACTGTTGCTCCTGTCCTGTGTGCCGGTGCTGCACAAGTAAAAGAGCAATACCAACTTCCTAATATCCATATTTATCATGTATTTACATGTACAACATTTTGTACTAGCTCTGAATAAACACAGAGTAGAGTGACTTCCATTGGATGACCTAGAAAATCTGCTTTCCTTCCCAAGGGGTCTATTTACTAAGCCTTGGACGGAGATAAAGTACCAACCAACCAGCTCCCAACTGTCATTTTTCAAACCCAGCCTGTGACATGCCAGTTAGGAGCTGATTGGCTGGTATTTTATCTCCATCCAAAGCTTAGTAAATAGACCCCACTGAGATACCTCTCTGAAGATCTGTTGCAGGGGACCCATGACAACTCTTTGCATCAGGTGTGGGACACTTGGCAGGCTGATATTCCCAATGTAGGGGAAGCAGATACTCTTCCAAAATACCATGTGCCAATGATGAAATGACTTCCCTCAAACACATTACAAAAATGTAGCTGAAATGAATAAACAAGAGTTTATACTATGAATCTTGCTGTTGCCTGAAATGTGGTGTAGAGGCTTTTTACTTCTTTCCTAATTTTTGGCCCTGACGCGCCATTGTGAGATTCTGGAACAAAGAGAGAGGTTTATCAAAGTTTGGAGAGAGATAAAGTAATAACCAATCTGCTTCTAACTTTCATTTTACATGCTGTGTTTGAAAAATGATATGAGCTGATTGGTGTACCTTATCGCTCACCAAGCTTTGAGAAATCTCCCCCAAAGTTTTAAACTTTGTCAATTAGACACTGAAATTGTCCCTGCCATGTACCGGTAGCTATGCTGCTCTGTAATAGTGACTGTTGAAATGAATCCCCCCCGCCCCCCTTCCAAAGAAAGATGGGGATTTTTTTTTTTTTTGGGGGGGGGGGGGGGGGCGGAGTTTCATCTCCCTTCACCACCAGTGTATTCCAATGCTGTCCTCTTTCTCACCCCCTAATTCATCCTTTTTATTGCAGTTGGTTTATGGATCCATCTTTGTGCATCTATGTTTCTTAGACATGTTTTTGTATTTAGTTATGTTTTTAATGCAGGTATATGTAGAAATTAATTCTGTCTAATTTTGACGCAGAGTATTGTACAAACGTTTCGTATTAATTGCATTGCCACTCTGCTTGTTTTGGGATGTGTATTCCTGAAATTGGTATAATATTCAATGTGGGGATTCAGAGTTGATCGCAGCAGCAAATTTGTTAGCAGTTGGACAAAACCATGTGCACTGCAGGGGGGGCAGATATAATATTTGCAGAGAGTTAGATTTGGGTGGGTTATTTTGTTTCTGTGCAGGGTAAATACCGGCTGCTTTATTTTTACACTGCAATTTAGATGTCAGTTTGAACACACCCTACGCAAATCTAACTCTCTCTGCACATGTTATATCTGCTCCCCCTGCAGTGCACATGGTTTTGCCCAACTGCTAACAAATTTACTGCTGCGGTCAACTCTGAATTAGGCCCAATGTACGTATTGTAATTACCTGTTTTGCTATTGATGTTACATCACACAAATACAAGAATTTTTTTTTAAAGAATTGCACACTTTCACCATTGATGTTAAAATAAACTGTCTAATATACATTGCTATTTGTCATTATAGTTGCCGCACAGCAAGGTTCCTGAGGCCCAGTTCAGGAGTTGGGTAGAAGACAGTATACAGCAATCAATTTCTCAGATGAACGCATTTACCCAAATATTTGACGAGGTTGTGCCATCTCCAATAGTACAGGTGAGCCTCTTCCTGGCCATCAAGCTGTGATCTTAATACAAATTATTTATGCATGTTCTTTTGGCTTATGCCATCGGCTTTATTGCACTATACTTAAAATGTGGTGTCCATTATATGCTACGTTTTAGTATATTGTGCCTTATACCCAACTATTGTTTTTTCTTGCACTCCTCCACCCACTTGCATATCCACTCCTCCACCCACATGCATATCCACTCCTCCACCCACTTGCATATCCACTCCTCCACCCACTTGCATATCCACTACTCCACCCACTTGCATAGTAACTCCTCCAGAGACTTGCATAGCCACTCCTCCACTTACATTTTAAGTTTCAGGTGCAGTACATTTATTGCCAGAAGAAGGGTTTAACAAACTGCCATCTAGTATGGTCAGGACCGGTGCAAGGTATTTTGGCACCCTAGGCAAGGCTTTGGCCTCCCACACCTCCCCAACAGGGGCGTATCTACCCATTGGCCAGGATGGCACTCGCCAGGGGCGCCGGCAGAAGAGGGGCGCCGCCTGGAGGTGCCACTCGCGGCCAATGGGTATACTTACATAGACTAGGCACTAGGCAGTTACCTGTTCGGACCGGAGACATGCACAGCAGTCACTCGGTGTAATTAGCGCCGATGTCCGGCACCAGACTTTAGTGAAGCAGCACTAAAACTACAACTCCCAGCAGCCCTTACTGCCGGGAGCTCCGGGCAGCAAGGGCTGCTGGGAGCTGTAGTTTTACTTAGAGCTGCTTCACTACTGTAGCGCACGCAGGGGGGTTTCTGAGTACCCAGAAACCCCCCACCCCCTTGACAGAGACACTCTTGTCCAGGGTTCCCAGCCACAATTGGAGCTGCCCGGCGATAGCCGGCTACAACCAGCAGCGCTTCCGCGTCAGGTGGCTTTCATGTCCATACCACCTGACGCGGAGCACCCATAACGGAACCTGCAGCGGCCGAGCAGCTTCAGCATGCCATTATTACACCACCTCCCAGCTTGTGGAGAGAGAGAGGGAGAATCGCCCCACCAGGCAGTGTAACGGAGGATGGAAGCTCTGTGTGTATCCATGCTGTGTGTGTAAGTATGCTATGTGTGTATGTGTATGTATGCATAATATGTTTTAATACATCAATACAATGAAATACACACAAAATATAAACACTCAAAAAAACTGGGATCAAAGTAGTGGTAGCTGTAATGAGTAAATTACCCGAAATAACGGATCTCGTGTTAAGCAGTCGGGATTCCGGCATCGGTATCCTGACCGCCGGGATCCCAACCTTCAATAAAGTAACTACATCCCCTCCTCTATTTGCCTTTCACCGAAGCCAATACCTGCTACTGGGCTGAGTGACCACTCGCACTCAGGACATTAATAGCAGTGATGCAGTGAGTGGGCCATGCAAGCAATCCCAGGTCAGTGCTACCATCCCCTGTCCCAGCTCAGTGCCTCCCTATCTAACCAACCCTCACCTATCCCAGTGTGTCCCCCTCCACCATCCCAATGTCTTTCACCCTGTTAGTCCAGTGTATCCCCCCTTCCCTCGCCAATCGGCCAATGTTCCCCAAGCACCTGCCCCCCCATCTAACCCCCACAGCCAGTACGGTGTGTATATATATATATATATATATATATATATATACACATACACACATGTGGCGTAACATGTATAAGGGGTACTACTGTGTGGCATAACGTGTATAAGGGGTACTACTGTGTGGAGTAATGTGTATAAGGGGTACTACTGTGTGGCGTAACGTGAATGACGGACACTACTGTGCGGTGTAATGTGAGTAAGGGGCACTACCATGTGGTATAATTTGAATTGTGGGTACTATTGTGTGACCACACTCTTTTTCGGCCTTCCTCATTTTAAATATGGGGGGCGCCAGTCCCTTACTTTGCCAGGGGCGCTCCGACCCCTAGATACACCCCTGCTCCCCAATACCCACTTTCTAGCCACTTACACACTCCACAGTAGTAAAATAAAAATAACTCTCTCCTCTTCCTATTGGGCAATGGGGGCTGCAGTCCAGATGCATTTAGGGCCTAATTCAGAGATAGAGGCAGTGTCAATGTCTGACGCAGTGGGGTTTTTAGCCACTGCGCATGTGTCTAAGTCTTACTGGGCATGTGCTGTGATGGTCTTGCAATGCTGGTTGTAGTGAGGATTTAGTTGCAAAGTGATTGACAGTAAATATTTGTGGGAGTTAACAGGCGATGCAAATGCAGAGTTTATGTGACTGTTTCGGGGGCGTGTCACAGCTTGCGCCTGTGATCCTATATGCAGTAAAAATGACTCTGGTATCTTACTTCCGATGGCAATGCAGTGAGACTAGAGATACTCAGAAGGTTGACGATCTTCTGGTGTGCATCCAATGGTTGCTTCTTCATACACAAGTAGCGGCACATCTGAGATGCCGCCAGTGGATGTCTCAATACAAATCCCTGAGGCTGTGACAATCGCACAACCGCTGAGCACGGATTCGCAGCTGCAGATTTGTTACCAACTGGGAATCATGCCCTCAGTACTCTGTGCAGGTATAACTCCAGAGGCAAATGTAGAATTTCTAGAGGAAGATTCCAAATATGACATTTTGAAACAATGAAAAAGACAAAATTATACTTATTGCAATAAACCAGCAACAATAACTGATTCAGTATGGGATCCAGACGGTCATAAGACTGACACCGGAATCCCAACAGGCAGGATCCTGATGGCGAGCGCAGCATGTCCCCTCGTGGGCTTACTGCGCTCACCACGCTTTGGGCCTGGTGGCGTGCTTAGCTCGCCACACTAATTTATTCCTCCTCGGGGGGATGGCGTGGATCACCCCCTGAATGGGGATTCCGGGCCCCGGTTGGGGTTTCCAACCGCCGGGTTTCCCTTGGCTGTCTGGATTCCGGCGTGGGTATCCTGACCGATGAGATCCTGACAGCCGGGAAACTAACTGCTTCCCACAATAACACATCACAAACAGCACTGTAATGAACAATATACAATACAGAAAACCTACTAGTGCCCACCATTTAATATAGAGCGCATCCCAGTGACTGCATACAATATACAGAAAATCCCCTAATCACTACTCCGTCCCTCCTCGAATATCATCAAAACGACCCCAACATTATTAAACCATTTTCAATCATTAACTTCCATATCTGAATTATTAATTTACCCCCACATTATTAATTAATTCTATTTATAGTCATCTGTCTAATTATTTCCCTCAGTGGCTTATTCATCAGGCCAATGCGCCCATTACATACTAAATGCGGAAACGCTAGTTTGTGAATGTTTTTGG